>NC_139031.1:80668872-80882178 GCF_964662115.1 Mustela nivalis
AAAATAAATTAAATGATGCCTAATTTATAAGTGTTTAGGTAAAATACATGCACAGGTATTATGTCAAGAAAACTTTAGTTTAGTTAGCATGAATCCTAAGAGATTTTGTTATGAAATGGAGAATATAATATTTTGAATTACATTGATGTGTTAAATTAAAGATTTTCTTTATGTCCAGTTAATCTATTGTGAAGAGAAACTGTGTGTGAATCTATAAAGTACACATATACTATGAAAATCTAAGAAAAACTATTAAATTAATGATATTGTTGATTGCCCACAAAATATGCTAAACTACTACAATGAATCAAGAAAATGCTTTTTAAAAAAAATATTCTCATCTTACCTTTCCCTTTTAAAAATAATTGGAAAGTCTTCATCGTATAGTGCAAAGAACATCATGATATCCTTTGTCTTTGGGGAAATTGACTCTTAGCATTGACTAAGGAGATGCTTTTGCTTCAGGTGAATATGCTTTCAGACTTTAGAAAGTCACAAAGTTATTGAGGAAACATTGTTGGTTTTCTACCAGAATGCATTTCTTTTCCTCCTGCATCCCTCCTTACTAATAGAATGACAATTTTGTTCAAGCATCCACATGTTTATGTGGTGGTATGCCATGTGTTTCATATTAGGTTGGCCTCATCCCAAGGGGATGAACTTAGACTAGTGTAAACCAGGCATGGTAATTTCATCTCTTTGCCAGTGATTGTTTTAGGAAATGGCTTATAACCCAGTTCTAAGTAATGAAAAGTAAGGTGAGCCCCTTGGGGACTTTCTGAGAAATTTCTTAGTTTTCAAATAAGATCCAGGATAGAGCTATTCACTTACTCATCTGTGAAACTTTCTGCATATGGAGGTGATGTCTGGAGCAACTATAACCATCTTGTGTTCAGGTGGAGAGCTACCCCAAAAATGGAGATTGGTAGAACAGGGTGATAAAAAGCTTCTGACTCCCTGATAAACTGCTAAAATAATGAACCCAGAACCAGCCCTATCTTAGGGCTTCTTGTTATTGAGGTAACAGTACATAAGATATTTTAAGCCATTTAAATTGGGTTTTCTGTTATGTTGCAGCCAAAATCTTCTGATTGATATAAATGGTATAAAAGGGTACAATGGTATGAAAATAGATATTTCATTCCTATATTATTGTTTTGAGGAGCAATGGTGAAGATCTTTTGAAAAGAGAAATCTATCTGAAGAATAAACCAAGATGTATTTTCCTGTTAGGTAACCTCAGTCAAATGCTAGGTAAGCCTTCAATTACCTCATTCAATTTTGCTCTGGTTGGACTTTGTTTTAAATTCCAGAAAATTTTAACCATTCTGAAGTAAAGTATGTCAGAACACAAATTCATTTTAACATTATCCAAAATAGAGCATAATCAAGAAAGGAAATCAGCTACAGAAATACACTCACAATGCATGCCAAAACCAACTTGGAATATTTTTTGAATTATGGCGTGTTTACAAATGTCTGTGCCATTGATCCAGGAGTGTATATAATTGTAAACTGACTCACCCAAAATGTTCCAACTCCATTTTTCCAGGACTAGAATTCATTTACTTATTATTCAACAAACATTTATTGGTAACTTATTCTCTAGCAAACACTGAACTAGAAAATGGTGACAAAAAGATGAACAACCCTTCATTAAGATATCATCCACACCCTCAAGTAGTAACATCCTATTTTATACCTGTGTAATATGAGTTAAGAAGTTTCTTTCATCTTTAAATATACCTTCCATGATGTAAAGAGAATAAAAAAATGGGAAAACAAAATATTTTGGAGAAAAATTATGGGTATGGGTTACGAGGCCTTAGCACTTCATATCATACACAGTTCAAGGGGCTACATGAACTGTGTATGTGTATATTTTTAATGTTGTGTCTTGAGCAGTGTGCTAGATAATGACCAGAGAAAGATGTCTGACTCTTGTTTCCCTTTCAGGAATTTCACTGCAATGTACTAGTTAGGAGCATGGAGCTTTGGAGACAAACAGGTGTGGATTCCAGTTACAGTTTTACCCTGTATTAGATGTAAATTGAACAAATTGTTTTACATTTTTGTATATCAGCTTTATCCTTTGAAAAATAGGTATTATTGAAGAACCTACTTTATAAAGATGTCATGAGGAGTAAATGTTATAATGCCTATAATATGCGTAGCTCAGGACCTGGAGTAAGCCTCGAAATTATATGTAATAATATATTATATTCTAGAGAAAAAGCAAGGAGGCAATGATATTAAGAGTTTCAAGGAGAGTGATAAAGAGGTTCTAAGCACCAAAGTCTGCAATGTAATGTAGACCACAGTAATAAGTGATCTTGGGGGATTAGATGTGGGCCAAACCATCATAGAGAACTGAATGTTGAGCCACTGAATATTATTATTATTATTGATACCAGACATTTGTACAGTGTTTATTATAGGTCAGGCAGAGTTCTAAACAGTTTAGGTAAATGTTATTTAGTTTAATGCCCAGATTATTCCACCAGGTAGGTACTATCATTGAGCCCACTTGCAGATAAGAAAACTAGAGCCTGGAGTGAGTGATTAAGAAACTAACACAAGACCACATAATAATTAGCAGCACTGGGATTCAGTGCTGTTAACCCCTATGCTAGTTTACTTCTCCGTATTTGAAAGGTTTTAAGAATGGGATTGACAAGGTTATATTTGTCCATTGTTTTCCCAGTGAGGAAAAATGTAGGCAGTACTTCATGGACCACGTGTAAGCAATAAAGAGACCTAATTAGAGAAGGTTGAAGATACAGACAGAAAGACCATTTAGGAGGCTACAAAGTTATCCAGAGGAGAGATTTTAAGGTCTTGAATCATAACAATAAAGGTAGGGATGGAAGAGGGGAGCTGGGTCAAGAAATTTGTATAGAGGATAAAATGTCAGTATATCTGATTGGATAGGGATAAAGAATGAGGAATCTTGCTTAGTTTTCTGGTTTCTGTCAAGTGGTGTCAGTCACTTTGAGGCAAAGAGTAGATGTGGTGGCAGGTAATTTCATTTGGGATCTATTTAACCTGAGGTAGCTGGAAAGAATAGGCATCTATTACAGCCTTAAATTCAGAAGAGAGTTTGGGGATAAATGTGTAGATTAGGGAACATGAGATTATCCGGCAGAAGAGGGTAAATACAAAAAGACAAAAGAAATGCTGTGGCGTCTATGTTATGGAAGTCAAGGGATCCCAGGAAAGAACCTAAGACTGTTATCAGGGCTGCCTTAACACTGAGTGAGAGCTCAACCCTGTCAGACACATCAAAAATGGTTGAAAGAGGACATCTATAATGGTTCCATTGTATTTGGCAAAAATGGAGGTCACATTTGTTTAGTATCATTCAGTGGAGTGGTTGGTGCAGGAGAGCCAGGTGTCATAGGACTGAAGAGTGAACAGCACCTACTCCTTCAAGAAGCTTGTACAGAAGTAAAGGGTGACAGGTGGTTTCTTGCTAGGGCATGCATGGTTAAGAGGGGTAGGGGCGTGTGTGTGTGTGTGTGTGTGTGTGTGTTATGATGGAATTTCTGTATTTGTCCCATAAATATATTTTATTCCATCATTATAAAAATCTTCTAGAAAATTAAGATCCTTTAACTTATTAATTGAATAAATTGTTATTCATTATATTTTTGTTTGTGTCATCCTAAAGCTACGTCCTGGCTTTAAAATAACAAAAGTCAGACCCTACCCTCCAAGCATATGGAATAAAAGGAGAAGCAATTACGTACAAAGCTAACCTTAAAGCACTGAGTGTTAGTAGAATGGTACAGAAATAAACATCTAGCTTTTATAGCACTTAGGAGGGCACAGAAAAAGCAGGAGAGTATAATATATAAAGAGGGTGGATCTTGGAGTATGAGGACTGAATTGGATTCCAGTCGCAAGTTCTTTGCTTTCCCTTTATTATGGGGGGTTAAGTTCCTGTAAGAATCAATCTCCTCATGTTATATAGGGTTGTTAGAATCAAAGAAGGTAATGGGTACCTGCATGGCTCAGTTGGTGAACGGGTCTGCCTTTGGCTCAGGTCATGATCCGAGGGTGGCATCAATCCCCTCATAGATCTCTTTGCTCAGAAGGGAGCCTGCTGCTCTCTCTCTGCCCCTCCCTCTCCCACCCCCATACTTGTGCTCTCATGCTCACACACACTCTCTCTCAAATAAAGAAATAAAATCTAAAAAAAAAAAAAAAAAAAAAAAAGAGAGAGAGAGAGAGAGAGAGAAGATAGTGCATGAGGAAATATTTTATAAAACTTTTAGTGCGGTTAAGTTGGAAGTGTTATTATTTAGAGATGGAAGATGGCTGGGAGTAGGGGACAGGCATGCTTCACAGCATAAGGGATCTTTGACACTGGCCCTGAAGTATGAGTGGGAATTCAGGAGGGTAGGTGGAGAAAGCAGAGACAAGAGCATGGCCAAAGGTAAGAGATGGTGCTGAGAACAAAATGTAAGGCCAGAGAAAGGAGTACCTGAGTACCCATAGCGGCAACTGAGAATTATTCCAGGAAGGAAACTTGGAGTCATATCAGGAAAGGCCTCCAGCCTAAACCTAAAGAGTTTGGACATTATTCTCTAGGTGAGAATAGTAAAATCACTATAGTAATAGTGGTTTTAGTAAAAAATTGTTTTAGTAAAACCACTAAAGGTGTTTGAACAAGGAAGAAGCATAATCAAAGTGCTTGTTTTTGTGTGTGTGTTTTGAGTTGTTTTTTGTTTTTGTTTTTTTTTTTTCTGAGGTGGGGCAGGAAGGAAATTTGGTTTGAGGTATGTATTGAGTGGAGAAGAATCAGCAAAGCCTAATATCAGTAGTGGAAATGAAGGGACAAAACTTGAGACATATTTTAGAGGTGGAAAAATGAGAATTTCTATCCAATTGAATGGGAGGTAGTGGTGAGGAGAGGTAGTAGTCAAAGATGATTCTGAGGTTTCTTACTTGGGATAGCTGTGTGGAGTGGATGAAGATGCCATTAACTACAGAGATTAAAATTTAATCTGCGGGGGAAATGGTTTCAGGCTGTTCTAGAAATTAAAAATTGCTCTCTTCAACAAGTGCAGAAGAAGCAGCATGCTACTCTCAGTATATTTTGGCTCTTAGTGAAGGAGTAATATGATTATATTCATGAGATATTTAATGCTGATATTTTACTTAAAACAATTTAGACTGGGCATTGGGGTTAGAGAATGTGAGTTAACAGAATTAAATTATAAAATGGCCCATTTTTTATTTTTAGTAGATTTTATTTTGTTTATTTTATTTATTTAATTTTGCTCCAGTTGATATTATGTAAAGAGCAGAGTGAGGGGAAAAAATTGAGTGTCTGTGAATGTAATATGTTTGAGGTGCCTGGCAGGCAGATGGCGTGTTTGTGGTGTTAAGGTTGTTGGTCACATATGTCTAGAGCTCACAGAATTGTTGGAACTACAGATTGGAGAATTGAGTGACATTGTTTTTACACTGGTACCAGTGTCTCTTCCAGGAGCTACAATGCCCTTAGGAGAGCCTTGAGTAGGGACGCCCAGGTGGCTCAGTCGGTTACGTGTCTGCCTTTGGCTCAGGTCAGGGAGCCTGCTTCTCCCTCTCCTCCCTGCTTGTGCTCGCTCTCACTATCTCTGTTACTATCTCTCTCTCAAATAAATAAAATATTTTTTTTAAATAGAAGAGCCTTGAGTGAGAAGGGACCAAGAATAGGAATTTGAAGAATGCCTGTATTTCACAGGCCTGCACATACAGTCTTCTTTACTAGGGCTCCTACCTTGGCAGGTGGGAGGGACATAGATCTTTAATAATATATAAATATACTCTTATATTGGGTTCTTTATAATATGAATCATATTGGAGATAATTATCATCACAGATTGTTAATGTTAATATATCAGTGTTAAGCACTAAAGATAATGTTTCTATTTCATTAACAAGCCAAATACAAACAATAATAGTGAGAACTCTGTCTTCAACAGCGCTGTCTTTATCTGCTGTATGTTTTTAGTCTTAAATCAAAGATCACAGAAACTAAACAATGCCTCATTTTTTTATTCTGTGGTGCTATTTTGAGATCAAACTCTTTGACCATTGCTATGATATTCTAGACTATATTGGGAGTAAATCCTGAAACTGCAAACCCTTCTTTAAATTATACTAGGAATTCTTCACTGAAACTATATTTGTAATAAATTACCTTCCTTTGACATGTAACATTATTCAAATGTTTCCATATGGCAATGGTTGGAATATATATCTTTTTGAAGGTTCAAAATTTTATCTTCTTTCTTGTAGGTAGCTTCTTTAGCCAAAGTCCCAGAAATGAGGTATGAAATACTTTGAACTATATATAATTGTATAACTGTGTAACTTTTATATAATTTTGTTAATTAATATGGTATATATAGCCCAACATCTCAAAATTCAGTTATTTTATCCAGAGTTGGTATATGAAAATTAGATCCAGATTTTTCTAATTCTTAATATCATAACAAAATGTTTGTTGATTTTCATTTTTAATAATGGTTTTCCAATAAAGTTGTCAAATATGTTACTTGCACTAAACCTGGAAATCATCAAAGGTAGGGATAGTATTTAATTCATATTTACATCCATAGTACCTGGAATGATGCCTAAAAATATGCAGAACATTTAGGAAACATTTGTTAAATGAGTGAATGATAAATACCTTCTTGCCCTGTGATACTTGATTTATTTGAAACACAGCGTATTAGGGTTCTCCAGAGAAATAGAACCAGTGAGATATATACATATGTACGTGTGTGTGTGTGTGTGTGTGTGTAGAGAGAGAGAGAGAGAGAGAGATTGTTTGCTTGATTGATTATAAGGAGTTAGCTGATGTGATTATGAAGACCGACAATTGAAAATATATCCAGAATAAGTCAGCTAACTGATGGCCCAGGAGAGTGGGTAGCATAATTCTTCTGGAGGCCAGCAGTCTGAGACCCCAAAAGAGCCAATGTTTCAGTTCAAATCCAAAGGCAGGGAATACCTAATGTGCCATTTGAAGGGCACTCAGGCAAAAGGATTCTCCCCTTAAGAAGCCCACCTACATTATGGAGGGCAATGGGCTTTATTTAGTCTAGTGATTTGGATGTTAATCCAATCCAAAAATACCCTCACAAACACAGCCAAAATAATATTTGACCAGATATCTGAGCACCTTGTGGTCCAGTCAAGTTGATGTGTAAATTTAACTATAATATACATTAGGACACCCTTCCCATAATTAACAACCATTGTAAGTACAGCCATTTAAGCTTACAGCTATATCCTTGAAAAATGTTTTAAAACATTTTAAATATTTTCTTTTGACTATACTTACAGTGCTCTGTATTATGTCGTGGTAGGCTTTTGGCAATGTGATCATTACCGACCTCAACCTTTATGAGACTCACTTCGTTTAAAGTGTTATTCTTTCCCCACAAAATATGCTCTATTTTGTTCTGAAATACATTCTTGCTCATAATTAATCTAAATTACAAAACGTTCCCTCTTTATTGAGTAACATTTCATTCTTACACTGAAACTGTTGTGAAAGGAATCTGGTTTTGTTTAATTTAAAAAGTTATATGTTAAATGGTTTGGCAGTGTGTAACCTGTGCTTTTCTGATTCAAAGTAGTATGAGCCCTGTAGAAAACCAGGTTGCTGAGCCCATTACCCATCAAAATCTAAGAGACTTTAGCTGCTAATGACTGAGGCCGAATGACATTGCCCCAGACCTCCAGTATCAAAAGGCAGCTTAGAAGTTTAGTTAGAATAAGTGATTGTCTTTATTGGTAGAATTAAATTGGCTCTTTTGCTCCAAAAGGGAGGTTTTCATCTAGGATGAGAATTGTTTCAGACTGATTTAGGAGAGAAAATTACTCTATTTGCGAACTAAGAAAAATGTAGAGGTGGTAGATTAAGTAGTTCGTAGTAAATTAGTCTTAAAATGGTATTCATACGCCATCCCTTTAAAAATATCTTTAAATTGTCTGAGTAATCATGTATAAGAGCTCATTCAGTCAAGAAAAAACACGGTAAACATTTTTGTACTAAAAATATTTATTTTTTCCTTTTCCTCATCCTACTTGCTATTTTGATGTATTTTGTTGATAGGTAAATCAACTAATTTTCTTATTTTTTTAAATTTAAATATTTATGTGACCCTTCCTGAAGTTATTAATGCCGAACCTAAAAGTTCATGTCTGACTTAGCCCAGCAATATAAACATTGCTGCATTTAATAAAAAAAAATTCAGTATTAATAATAAAAGCAGCTAGGTTGTAGTGGCAGCTTAGAACATTCCAGTCGTGTACACTGTGTCATGCGAGTGGTTTATTAAATACAGGTTGGGCTGAAAGGGCACAAACAAGAAACAATAATTATTAATTTTTACTTACCCTTGCTTTTACCATGACCTCACTGTCCCACCTCATGACTGTCTTTTTTTTTTTTTTACTTTAATGTATCAGAATAGTCTCATTTTCAGGTATAAAGCAAATGTAGTCTGTTTGCAATACAAATTTTAAAACTTGCATCCATCTGAAAGGTTCCCCTATCTTTTGAACTCAGTCTTGATCAGGAACTCTGAAAACCAATAATGAGAGAGGTTAGTATGGTTCCTTTCATTGTTTTGTTTGCTCCACCTCTCCTGGTCTCCTGCCTACTCTTGTCTCCTCAGAGGTCAGGGCAAGGGAGGAGGAGGAACATGAATGAAGGAACAAAGGCCCGTTTCTTTAGTTCTTTTAAATCTGCCCATATGTGCCCTATGTTATGTCAGGCATCCAGATGCTGGCTTTCTGTTATGGATAACATTTGTATGTTTTCCAAACAGACTTGCTTGCTCATCACCTTTTGCATACCCCACCATGTTGATTGCAGCATGTCCTGACAGAGGCTCTAAACCTGATCACTTGTAATTCTGTTGCCAGCTCTTGCCCACTGCATTATTCCTCCCAAGTTCTTTCTGTTGCTGTCCCCTTGCCCCTGCAGGCAGCCCTCTTGAGAGAGCTTTCACTGCCTTTCTGCTGAAGTGTCTAATTTGCCATGGAAAACTTCAGCATCCTTGACCTATTCAGTTGCAGAAATGCAACCATTTCTCTTTTTGTTCAGCTATCACAGGTAGCTCCACCCAAGTTCCTACCATTAGAATTCTCTGACCAGAGGCAGGCATAGATCCCTATCTTTATAAATACCCTCAGGCTCAGAGTTATTCCAAGAACTCTCTCACATTTTGCTTCTGGGTATTAGTAGCGTGAGAGGAAACTAGGACTGTTTCAAGAATTCAGCAGGCAACCAACCTGGGAGTGATCCTTGGGAGTGACCACTTCCTTGAATGCAGCACAGTTTAAGAGGGAATTGAGATGACACTTTATTGTTCACTAAGATTCTCTGCAAGAATTCCTTTTTTGTGGATCTCTTTTCAAATATTTAGCCTTCTCATCTGGGCTACAGGGAGTGATGGTCTTTGGACAGGTTTTACCATGGATATGACAGACAACTTATTTTTCATTGTCCTTGGCTTTGAAGATTTAGCTATTTTCCAGGTAACAAAAAGAGTCCCACTTCACACTTAATTATATTCATTTAAGGCTCACATTAACTCTATGAGGAAAAGTGATATTTATCATCCCAGTTAAATATGAGGAAACTGAAGCATAGTTTCATTATTTGTCCAAGGTCGCTCAGCTTGTCCAAGGTCACTTAGTTCTAAATGGCCGCCTAACTTTTATCTACTTTACTATATGGCTAAAACAGAATAGGGCAGAGTCTGAGGATTAATGACCCAATCCCGTAGATGGTGCCCCAAACTGCAGAGCAGACTGTTGTAATACCCAAATGTATCACTTTGCTAGTTGTTTCCCTTTTCAAAGCTCCAAAATTTCTGATAGAAATGGCATTCATTTCTTTTCCTTTTTCTCATCTTAGAATGATTCAAACACTTCAAAGTTAATTGCTGATTTTTGTGCTGAAATCATAAGCATCTTAAAAGTGTTATAATATTTCTTACTTGGCTGTCTCAGTATTGCATAGCATACACCATTGGCAGCCATAAAAATACTACAATAACTGTGTTAAAAGACAAGGAGGATCCAATTCTACAAATGACAAAGAATTTAAAATTCCCTTAACAGGTTTTTATGCTTTCTGAATTTTTTAAACAAATATTATTTTGCAAACTTGGAAGTTTATTACATTAACACTTCATGTGAATATTTTTTTTTTCTCAGAAATCAAACATTTATTTGTCTTCTTTTTTCCCCCTAGGAAATTGTTAGTTGTACTGCTATAGTGACATAAATCTGCTATTTGTTTACTTTCAGTACTATCCAGATACATTATAAATACTGCATTTCTAAAACGTATCTACTTGTAAAATGTAAACTTGGAGATTTGGCTCCAAAGAACGGTCTTATCTCAGGTGTTTCGTTCTATTATGCTCATGTGGAGCTTATATTTAGCATTACTTGAGTTGCAGATTTATTTCATCTTGCCTAGCAGCATCAGCTATTTCCTTCTGCTGGTTCCAATTATTATGATTATTTCCAGCCTGAGTGAAGTTTGGCAAAAGCAAATATAGAAAGGGAAAGAAAAGAATAGGCTATTCCCTCAAGCTAACATTCAAGCTTATCAGTCTTTATTTAACTGCAGAAACCATTTATTAAATATTTGGAGTTAGCAATTTAATATTGATTTTGGTTTTGGTCTTCCTTGGTGTTGCAGACACAAGCCCAAGTATGTGCAGGGCACAATTTAGTACTATGACATAATATGGAAGATGCCGCTTTCTTGCCTCTCATGGATTGGGCCATTGTCCTTTTCTATTATTGAAGCTGGAGTGAAAATGGACTTGTATTTGTTGAGTTCTGTGATATTCCTTGCCCATGTAATATGTAAAGAAGTAGAGGTTATAAGCACATGTGTGTCACTGCATACAATATAAACAATATTTATAGTTAGATTCCCAATTGCGTACTTGGGTGTTTTGGAGGCTGTTGGGTACTTTTTTTGTCATTCATGTCTGGGGTTCCAGAAAGTTGTATAATGACAACTTGTCAGTTGTGGAACTGACAATTGGGTAGGAGTCAAGAAACTTGCTCAGACAGGTTGCTTTTTTCCTCTGTATTTCTCTAATAACTTTATGGCAAACACACACACACACATACACACACACAAACACACACACACACAGTTTTTTCTTTATTCTCAAGGATACAAGGGATTTAATAAGAACCTCTAAGAATTTGGCTCATTCTAATAAATTTGCTCTGAAGCTTTTATATAAATTTGTGAATTCAGCAGGAGGGGAGAATAAAGTCAATAAAGACATCAAATTAGATGCTTTGTGCAGTTGCTTCTTTGTCATTTGTTTCCATATAATGCTGATTGCCAGGGCTAACTAAAAATTCTACAAAGCCTTATTTTACCACTATGAGGTAGAGGAATGACTAAATGCAGAATACTGAATTATTGATTCAGTGTTGTATTCAGTATTGTATTTAAGCACTTTAAATACAATATTTAAGAAATTAAACCTAAAATTTCCTATTTATTAACTAAGAATTTATTTCAAGTACACTTGCATTCTTTGCAATAAATACCATGGTTGCCTCTTTAGAAAATTATTTTATTTTGAATTCATTTAGCTTAAAAAAAATACATTTAAAAATTTTCTGAAGTGTTTATCAATAGAAACACTGTTTTGTCTAAAACCTTTATTTTTAAAAGATTTTACAAGGCATTTTTGCCATTTTTGCCAAGGATGGCACTTTTGTTTTAAGTAATAACCCCTATTTATTTATTTATTTATTTAAAGATTTTATTTATTTATTTATTTGATAGAGAGAGAAAGCAATCACAAGTAGCCAGAGCAGCGGGCAGAGGGAGAGGGAGAAGCGGGCTACCCGCTGAACAGGGAGCCCATGTTCAACTCAATCCCAAGACCCTGGGATTATGACCTGAGCTGAAGACAAACACTTAACTGGCTGAGTCACTCAGGCACCCTATAATCTCTATTAAAAAAAAAAAAAAATCATTAAACTTGAAAGAAAACAAAAAAACATAAACAAAACAAAATCATTAAACTGGATAATAGCCATTACATCCAACTGCTGAATTGTCTTCATTGATAGACTTTTTTTTTTTTTACAATTTTTAAAAATTTCTTTTCATTGTAGCAGAATTCATTGTTTATGCACCACACTCATTGCTCCATGCAATATGTGCCCTCCATCATACTCACCACCTGGCTCCCCCAACCTCCCACCCCCCTCTCCTTCAAAACCCTCAGGTTGTTTTTCAGAGTCCATAGTCTCTCATGGTTCATCTCCCCTTCCAATTTCCCTCAACTCCCTTCTCCTTTCCATCTCCCCATGTCTTCCATGTTATTTGTTATGCTCCACAAATAAATGAAACCATATGATAATTGACTCTCTCTGCTTGACTTATTTCACTCAGCATAATCTCTTCCAGTCCCGTCCATGTTGCTACAAAAGTTGGATATTCATCCTTTCTGATGGAGGCATAATACTCCATAGTGTATATGGACCACATCTTCCTTATCCATTCTTCCATTGAAGGGCATCTTGGATCTTTCCACAGTTTGGCAACCGTGGCCATTGCTGCTATAAACATTGGGGTACAGATGGCTCTTCTTTTCACTACATCTGTATCTTTGGGATAATTGCAATTGCAGGTCATGGGAAAGCTCTGTTTTTAATTTCTTAAGGAATCTCCATACTGTTCTCCAAAGTGGCTGCACCAACTTGCATTCCCACCAACAGTGTAAGAGGGTTCCCCTTTCTCCACATCCTCTCTAACACACATTGTTAACTATCTTGCTAATTTTGGCCATTCTAACTGGTGTAAAGTGGTATATCAATGTGTTGGTTTTTTTTTTAAGATTTTATTTCTTTATTTGACAGATGGAGAACACAAGTAGGCAGAGAAGGAGGCAGAGAGAGAGGAGGAAGCAGGCTCCCCGCTGAGCAGAGAGCCTGATGCAGGGCTCGATCCCAGGACCCTGGGATCATGACCTGAGCCGAAGGCAGAGGCATTAACTCACTGAGCCACCCAGGCGCCCCTCAATGTGGTTTTAATTTGAATCTCCCTGATGGCTAGTGATTATGAACATTTTTTCATGTGTCTGATAGCCATTTGTATGTCTGTTCATGTTTTCTGCCCATTTTTTGATATGATTATCTGTTTTGTGCGTGTTGAATTTGAGAAGTTCTTTATAGATCCTGGATATCAACCTTTTTGTCTGTACTGTCATTTGCAAATATCTTCTCCCATTCCCTGGGTTGCCTCTTTGTTTTGTTGACTTTTCCTTTGCTGTGCAAAAGCTTTTGATCTTGATGAAGCCCCAAAAGTTCATCTTCGCTTTAGTTTCCTTTGCCTTTGGAGACATATCTTGAAAGAAGTTGCTGTGGCTTATATCAAAGAGGTTACTGCCTATGTTCTCCTCTAGGATTCAGATTTCATTGATAGACTTTTGACCCTATTCAATGAGATTATTTTATTATTGTTATTATTAGAGAAAAGTCAATTCTAATATAAAGAATTCTAACATATATGAAAAATACTAAATTCTCTAATAAACTTTTGCAACAAGTTTCTTTTTTTTCAATTTATATTTTACCTTTGTTGCTAATTTCCAAAAAAGAACACAAAACTCTATAGATGATAGGGAGCAGAGTTTTTTTTCTGCTTGTAAATTTTGCTAAGAAATACAGAGAAATCAAAATGTTGCTTTTTTAATTTATTGACTTGTCAATGAGGATTACAGAACAACATTTATATCAAGATTTATTATATATTGAAAATATCTGATTTAATTCAAACAAAATGAAATAGATTGAAAGCTGTTCTGTTGAATAACATTTTTTAATGAAAGGTGGGGAAGTACTTTGGTGAATGGAAAAACATATCCTTAATTTATGAAGTATTGCAGCTCTGCATTTGGTGTCAGGAATATTTACATAGATGTGCAGAGTATATAAAGAACTTACATAAAAAAGAACTTGTATAAAGGTCATTTCTCTTATGAAGCTACACATAGTCTACGTTTATTATTGTTTTCATAATTGATAATCAAGGCATATTTATAAAGTCTTTATATAAAACATACCCTAAATACTGTCCAAATATATAACTATTGGAAAATACAGAAAACTAGATGTTTTTGTGCTCTTAAAAGTAGGCTTTTTGTTGTTGTTGTTGTTGCTTAGAAGAATTAAATGAGTTTTTATATAAAACTCTTAAATTAATGCCCAGCAAACAATAAGGGCTACATATCATTATTTTTTTTCACTTATTTTATTTCTTTTCAGTGTTCCAAAATTCATTGTTTATACACTGCACCCAGTGCTCCATGCAGTATGTGCCCATAGGACGTGCCTTCAACAAATAGGAGCAATGGCAAATTATACATTTTCAGTAGGATATTAACTGATTTGGCATTAAATATAACTCAACAAAAAATGCAGTACAGATGTATTTTCAGTTACCTGTTCATTTGCCTAACACTCAACTTCTGAAGATTTTACTGATTATTCCTTGATGAAGAAGAAACATGAAGATGGTGATGATTATAACAATTATGAATTTTAAAATTTGACACTTGATAAATCTAGTCATTCTTTACCCTTCTTATATATTTATAACCCACCAAGAATAAGGATAGGACAGGCTGTTCATAAGTAATGATATTCTAAATCATTTGATCTAGCCAAGTAAATACCACTATGGCAAGATGGTATCATGGCAGTAGTCACAGAGAGTGCAAGCCATTGTTTCAGAACTGTAATGTATTTGAAGCGGAATGGCTTCAAGATGGAATGGTTTATACACATACTATTTCATTTTAATCTTAACTCTTTATTTCTACAGATATTCAAATTATTATATTTTCCTCTGAAGAAAATATTTCTTTAAGAATAGTAAAGGCAGACTTCTCTGCCTATTTTTGTTTACTGAATTTATACAGATATAAATTTATACAGATATACAGATATATAGACATAATTTTAAATCTGGCAAATGCCAAATTTTCATCCAGTCTTCTCTGACTAGACCCAGTTCCATCTTTTCTAATTGTTCTCTGTATCTTTCTACATGTATGCTCTGCTTCTTTCTTTAAAAAATCTACAAGTCAATTTATTTCCATTTTAATAAGCTATGCCTCCTGTTTTTCCAGTTTCTTTCAAGGGTGCTGTTGATCCCTGGGTCACCTGAACTGGAAACATGGAAATCTATGCCATCCCTTCTCTTTTCTCAGACTTCTTAATTTGTTTAATTCTGTTAGTTAGGTCTTGGAAATATTTCTTAACCTTGTTCTTGCTTTATTTTTCTTCTGTTAACACTCTGTATGTGTCCCTTTATTTCTAATGTCTGTAATACAATAGCTTCTAATCTATTTTCTTTCTGACAGTCTTTCCCATACCTTACCCATCCAGCAAATGACTACCAATTTTTTTCTCCCCTATTGAATAAACTCTAAATGCTTTACCTGACATTGCAAACTTCCCACTTAACAACCTTCTATATGTATTTGATACCATCATCCTATATATACACTGCTTATCAGGCATGCTCATTTTATCTTCATCTTTTTGTTCTTTCCTCAGACAAGAATATCTTTCTGCCTGGCTCTAATATCACCTCCTTCTTGAATAATTCTTTGATTGTTTTAATTAGAAGTAGTGATATCTCCATTCTTATTTACCCCAGTCTTTGGACACTTATAAACTACCTTGCAAAATCATTATTTATATGCATATCACCTGCCTACCATTCCATAGAATTCTTAGGTTTGGGGATTCAAGCTTAAATATTTTTGTAGTCCCATTTATTATTTCCCTCACAGAGTAGGTGCTCAGTATTTATCGAATGAAGAAGTTATCTTTTTCAAGACAGGAATGAATTTTTGCATCTTCAGACTGCTAATTTTCATTCTATATTGTATATAATACATTTCTATTAGATAAAAGACCATATTAATATTTTATGTTTTGGGAACCTGGGTGGCTTAGTTGGTTGAGCGACTACCTTCGGCTTAGGTCATGATCCTGAAGTCCCAAGATCGAGTCCCACAGTGGACTCCCTACTCAGCAGGGAGGCTACTTCTCCCTTTGACTCTCCTGCTTCTTCCTGCTCTCTCATCCATTCTCTCTCTTAAATCTTAATCTTAAAAAAATTTATTTTTAAATGTTTCCATAATAAAACCTTCCAATGATAAGATAGTGAAGTTTGGTGGGAGTAAAATATTTATTTATTTATTTATTCATTTATTTTGGTATTAAAACTAACTGTCGAACCATACATGTATTCAGACAGAAGTTACCTTAATTTTCAAAAATGCTTAAGAACGCAATTATGTAATCTGAGAAGTGGAGAAGATGGGAAGGCAGTTCTAATCAAGAGAGAGGGGAGAATAGAATTATTGTATTTGCAACTTAAGATACCATTAACATAGACTAGGATTTCCCATAATGTCTGAGTCTGTCGTTCAAAAATAATTTCTTTAAAAAGAGTAAATTCTAAGGAGAACTGGTTTCAGAACCAAAGTGTAAAGAGTTCAGCTCTGACATTGTGCCTCCCTGGTTAGTTTGACAAATTTATGGAGAAAGAATGTAAATGTCCAATTTTCTTGGACAATCCTAGTTATATATGCAGACATTTTTTAAAACACTACACTTTAACAGATTAAATAACCAGTGTCTTCCATTGAACTCAAGAGGGAAGGGTTGGAAGCTGTGGGAAAATGAGAACCTTCTTAGTTTCATAATTTCTGAGAGCTAGAAAATCATTTTTTATCTTTGCTTTATCTCACTTGTTTATTACAGTGATAATCTCCTATGTAGATCTGAGAATTTCTTCCATGAAGATGCCAATGAAGTGAATGAGGAGGAAAAAGGGGAGTAAGGAAAAGAGAGGTGGAAGATGGAAGGAGAGTTTGAGTTAGTCCAGAACATGAGTTTTTGATCTAATCTGTACATTTATTTTTGGAACGTGTTCAGTTAACCAAATTATTAGAATAATACTTTTATCTAATAATTCCCATATTAGTGTTCTGCAATTGTGAGTTTAGAGTATAGTTAATAGGAGTTGAGCAGGCAGCTCCATAGCAAAACCTAAAACACTGGTTCTTAAGAATCCAAGAATCCATTCTCAGTTTGGGGTCAAGACAAAGGTGCATAATGTATTTGAAGAACATTCACTTAGATTCTGTTAAACACAATAGATTAAACAATCGTTTGTATGTTTCTCTGAAAAGATTCTTTCTTTAAAACAATACAGTATCCTTTATTCAAGTCCAAACACTGAGTTTCCTGGTGCAGCTTTCCTGTTGTTAAATAATCTGCACAATGCTTTATAGTGCAGAGAAGCCGTGGTCGTTGGAGCCTTTATCCAAGGGCTTCAGTGTTTTCTCTCTCTCTCTTTCTTATGTCTTTGTGTGTAATTTGTCAACATGTTTCCAAGCAGATAGCACAAGACACAGGATTATAACAAATGTTATAAGGTTAATTTCCAGTCACATAACTCAGACAACATTAGACTCAGGCAATGATAGTTACATAATCAAAACATTTATATACCTCATATTTTCTACAATACCATATTATACTGGTATTTATTTATAGTATACATATTTATATATTATATACACTACTATATATGTACTTATGTATAATATGTATAGTATATATACTATATATTCTATTTATATATACTATTATACCATATATAATAGTACATATATAATATATATTTTAACTATTTATATTTTTTAACTATTATATATACTCTTATACCATATATAATAATATATATATTTATATTATAGGTATATATATATATTTTTTTACTTAAAGATGTTAGTGTTCTATTTGTGTGAGAATATCAGAAACACCAGTAATTTTGACATAGGTTGATGCCTCTTGCACACAGTCTTTCAGGTCTGATGTAGAAGCATAATGGTTATCTAGAACCCAGAATGCTCCATTTCTTGGTTCTTCTATCCCCACGAATGGTTCTAATCCTAGTGACTCAGTCAACATATGCACATTTGAAATAGCAGGAGAGATGAGAGAAAAAAGGGACACATTTGGCCATATATTGGTGAAAGTTTCCAAAAGAGAAGATGAGACGCTTACATTTACATCCTATTGGCCAGAACTTAGTCTAGTTGCAAATATTTTTTATTATAGATATAATAAAAATCCTATTTTTATTATAGATTATAAAAAAAATCAAGAATTCCAGAAGGCATGAATAGAAATAAATATTTAAGTGTAATATTATTGTATTTACTTTACATGATGTAAGACTGTGGCATGAAGAATGAAATGATTTACATGATCCAGCCCAGATTTTGAAGCATTATTTAAAAAATTCTTTCCCAGATAATTCTCAAACATTTGATTCTATCATTATTTCTGTTCTGGGAGATGAGAGTCCATATTTCTACTTTGTATTGCCACTAGTTATGTGACCTCAGATTTTCTGATTGGCGAAACAGATCACTGGGTTCGGTGATTTTTAATATTCTGTGATTTATTGACTATCTCTAATATGCAAACCCAGTAACTTCTTAAGGAAAAGCAATATTTTATGTTAGTATTTCCAGTGCCCTGAACATGGTTTTCTGGGATTGAAAAATTGTAGTTAAATGAATATACATAGTGAAGATAGTTATCTGAATTAAACAAACACGTCTCCTAACTCCTAATTCTATACTGTTACTTTCTTTGGACCTCTATATAATAGCGTACATTAGTTATGATATTTTCAAGCTCAAGTTACTGAAATCCAAATCAAGCAGTCATATACCATAAGGATATTTATGATTTTATCCAACAGGAAGTCTAAAGATAGGATAGACACCAAGATTGGTTGATTGAGTGACTAAAAATATATCTTCTTTTCATTTCTCTGCTATGTTATCTTCAGTGATGGCCTTATCCAAAATACATAATGAAAGAAATAGTATCAAATGTATAATGTATATCATAAATATCTAAATATACATATGTTTAAATAATGTTCCCAATTATTTCTTAAAATCTCTTCTCTCCACAGAAACTATTCTTCAGTTATATCCATACTTAATTTATACCCTCCTTTTTTTTTTTTTTTTTTTTTTTTTTTTTTTTAAGATTTTATTTATTTATTTGACAGAGAGAGATCACAAGCAGGTAGAGAGGCACGCAGAGAGAGATGAGGAGGAAGCAGGCTCCCTACTGAGCAGAGAGCCCGATGCGGGGCTCGATCCCAGGACCCTGAGATCATGACCTGAGCCGAAGGCAGCGGCTTAACCACTGAGCCACCCAGGCACCCCCTTAATTTATACCCTTTACTCAGTACACATAGTAGAGATTGAGTATTACATCTTAGAATTTTTTCTGATCAGGTAAAATTTATAAAGTATATTTTGTTACAGTTAATATTGTGAAATCAAAAGAAAATTTTGACATTTTAGAAACAACTTACTGGTTCTAAGTGGTGGTATCCTAATTTCTAAAACATTTTAATGTCTGATTCCTAGTGATATTGAAAATTGAATGTGATAATCTGTAGTTTCTTGTTGGTCGTTTACAAGAATTTCAAAACACCTCTGAAGACACTTACTAAAATGTGCAAATATATATATTTATGTATGTCTTTATATTTGGTTCCAAGAGAATGCTATAATGTTGGGAAAGATTTTAGTTACGACAAAAAATTTATTTGATATCAGTATAACACATTTTTGTGAATTTACCTACCTGTCTTTTTTATCTTCTCTATTTTATAACTTTCCAGCATTTTTTAAAACTTATTACAGTAGTTCAAATTTTAAAGGCTTCACTGATACACAAGAAGTTGGCTCTGATATGGGAGAAAATAATTCCGTGTGCCAAGAACACCCTACCTTTTGTTTTACCATTATTCAGTTTTCTCTATCTACCTTGGCATTCTGTATTTATTGCCATTGGGCAGTTCCAAGTTTAGTTTCTGATTGAGCCTTTGCAGAGTCAGGCTGTATTTTTGCACACTGGGAACCTGGCCTTATTCCCTTGAACAAAATCTATAGTAGAAAAATCTTCCTAAATAAGATCAAGCAAGCCAAAAAAAAAAAAAAAAAAGCAGCAAGTTTATTGATTTATATCTTACTGTTTGAAATTGCAGAAAACCATGAATCCAGCTGAGCTTCATTTTATTTTGTTACGTCAATGTGAAATGCTTAAGATGGCTTGGGTTTATTACTATCTTTTTTCCTTTTTTTTTTTTTTTAATTCAGAGAAACAAATGTGTATTTCTGTCATTTTGGGTGTTTGTTTCTGATATACCATTTGTATTTTTCTTATTGTGTTTGTTATTATAATTAAACTACATAAAATCTCTGAAAGGGGGAGTAACATATAAAGCATTTTGTAGCTCAATATGTATCTGATATGTGTGATTACCTTGAAGCATACCTCATGATTTGGTTTTGGATTAAGACACCCAAACAACCATAAAAGCAGAGACTAAAACAAAAACAGACCAGCAAATAAACAAAAGACACCCAAACAAAGCAAAAAATAGTACACTGATAAGCACAGAGGAAATTATTTAGGCAAGGACAAAGAGTGCTAATTTGGATGATGGAGTTGAACTAAAGGTGTGGAATATGGGTTTAAACAATTCCACTCTATTGCCCAAAGGGTCATGTAGTATTTATTAGCATATCATAACCAACTAATATGGTGGTTATGTTACTATTTCAGAATTGCCCAAAGTTATTTCCTTTAGCATGACTCGTCCTGAGAGCCTGCTTTGTCTATTTCAACATCATTCTTCAGATACTGCTTGTGAGCACAGCTGGCTTGTGGACTGCCGTGGAAACAAATAGGTCAGGCTTAGAACAATGAAACATTCCCATTAGTTTGGATCTCAGTGAAGGCTGGGTGAATTCAGATAGGAAGAAATATAAGACTAACACACCAGTATAGAAGTCATGAATTAAAGAAATCATCATATTGAAAATGTAGAAATGACATACCTACTTATTGGGTATGAAAACGTGTGTCTTTTATCTTTTGGGACTCAAGTATTCAGCCATCCAAACTACTTAATGTTTTAGTCTGTGTTGTGAGTGTTTCTAAGCATATGCCTTTTACAGTTTGGGGTATAACTTTCTTTTATACACTATTCTTCTGATTAGGGCCCACCATGTGCATGGGGACAACTGTATTGCCATGAAATAGAACCACTTATACAAGTAGATAATGTGATAGGCAAAAAATAAGCAAAATGCCCCAAATATTTGTCTAATTTTTCAGGTTAGACCAGATCCTGACAATTGCTGGTAATGATCCTGTCAGATGCATTGGCCAAAACCTTCCATGATTTCTTTCATCTTGTTAATGAAAGCATTTTAAAAATAAGATAGAAGTGTCATGCTAGTACTATGCTACCTGGTTGAAGTTTTTTGAAGTCTCAAATTTGGTGTTTAATCCAATAATTACTTTTATCTGTCAAAAATTATTCTCTCTGTTCCCCAACTCTACACAAATGAAAAATCTGACCATTCATAAATATTTGTTCCTTTTGGTTCATTAGAACAAAAATGATAGCAATAAATAACAAAAAGCATCAACTGATAGGTATTATTAGACCTCACATCTCCAAAATAACTATAAAATATATCATTTCAGGGTCCAGACTGAATGCATTCCTTTTTGAATGAATCATATTGTAAATGCCTGATGAGATAACAGTGGTGGAATGAAGAATAAAACAATGCCTTATAAGTTCTGGGCTCAAAAACTTATGCTGAGGTGTTATATTAGCCCTTACATATTTTGAAAAATTAAAACAGGTGTGCCCAGTAGTCAAGAACAGTCCAAATACAATTATCAGTCGAGATATCTAGATATCTGTAATAAAGCTGTGTACCTTTCTTT
Source organism: Mustela nivalis (assembly GCF_964662115.1). Taxonomy (NCBI): domain Eukaryota; kingdom Metazoa; phylum Chordata; class Mammalia; order Carnivora; family Mustelidae; genus Mustela; species Mustela nivalis. Next base: position 80,690,806 of record NC_139031.1, read on the forward strand.
AATCTGAATGGGCTATCTCTCACAACTCCGACAATATAAATGATCTGACTTTTACTGGAGTCAGTTTTCACTGATACTGATTATTTGATGGGTATTTAATTATTACTAATTAATTAATTAGTATTTGGGCTGATAAATATAAACTCTGGTTATGATATTTCCTAAACTAAAAACTTTACTAAACTTTACTAAATTTATACTCACTCTGCCAAAATGAAAAAAAAAAAAAAAAAGAGCATCTTAACCTCAAATTTATGAAAACAAGATGGTTTCTTTAGCATCTTGTTGAGTAGGGATTGCATTAGTGGGGCCAGAAAGAAAGTCTTCAGTCCCATGTGGGCCATTTAGCTTTGCGTTGTAAACTGCTCTCTTCCTGGGACCTTTTTTCTGGACATATATATGCTGCTGAGCAGTGTGGGAGGATAAGAGTAAATCCAGTATATCCCTTGAAAAACAGTCCACTAGAGGGTGGCTCAGTGTTTTCAGATGGGTTACTGACATATTAGTTGTGTTGGCTGAAGTATAAATTTTCAAAAGAATGTTTAGAATCTAAATTCATTTTAATGTGTTCTCTGAAATAGTATATTATTTTAGACATTCAGCATTATTGTGTATGATTTTGCTCTGTCAAAAAGCTGTACTTTTACTTAATAAAAAGAAACATCTGCTACATACATAAAAATACATATGATATGAGTAATGGGTTTTTATACCTATCATCCAGTATCACAGGTTTGAAACTTTACATCTAGCATAAGTGATACATTGATATATTTGCTGTGAGTTAAAACAATACTCTTTCCATTGTACATAAAGTGTAATTGTGTGTTTGTGCATGTATACATGTGCACACAGGAACACATGTGCATTTGTGTCTGTTTTTCAACCTCTCTCTAGATAAAGGCTCATAATTTTCATTATAAGGAATTTCTCTTATTGGCTCTTCAGTTCCCTATTGCTCCTTATTTAGAGTATTCCAAAGCTCTGCATTCCTGTCGTTGAGGATATAATTAAAGTATTGCTTGCCTCACTTCTAAATTATTAGAATAGCTTCCTAATTGGTATCCTTTGTTTTTATCTCTGTTTTGTAGATCACATTGCTCGATATTCATCTTCCTAAAAAGAAAGCTTTTATCAGAGTACTTCCCAACTCAAAATCTCCGTTGCCTCCCATTTCCTAGAACAAAATATCCAGACTTTTTCCTTAAACATTCAAGGATTTTACAGTCTTTCTTCAGTCTATTTTTCTGGTTATGTCTCTCAATACCTGTCTTCCTGAACCTATCAGAAGTTTCATTTTACCCCCAATTACATTTCCTTTGCCTCTTGCAACACTTTTCCCCCCTACAAATTTGCAGTTCAAGGCACACCCAGCCCAGAAAATGATTTTACAGTATCAGGTTCATTGCTGTGCTACAATACTTTGTCATGAGGCCAACAACAGCACATGTTATCATTGGAAGCTCAATAATGTCACAAAAGAGGTTAAGCATATGTGACTTAGACAAGCAGCTCCAAGACTCTGTCTTAGACTCCTCAGCTCTCATTGACACTTAAGGTTATTGGCTCCAATTCATACACAGCTTCTAACTTGGATATACTCTTTTAATTTATACCCTCCCCACTATGCTACCTTTGTTTGATATCTCTGCAGGTCTTTTTGAAATGTGTTCCTTCTAAATTATTGGGCTCAATTCATCTGGCCCTCAGGTAATTTGCCCTGAGTTTTTTGTAGCCTCACATGTCTCCTGGATGACTGGTACTTACAGGATAATAGAACCCCTATTGAGCCCTCCAACATTGCAATTTTCCTTAAATTATGATTTATCTGGCACCCTTTACCTCTGGTTTATTTCTAATTTGTGGTTCCAAAAGCTTTCAGACTTCTAGTATTTCTGGCACTCTAACTTATTACTGACCTCTGACTGCTGTATTTCCCCACACGGTTTTGAGTACTGAACATGCCTACCCTAGGGAAGCCTGTGCATGCATCCCACACTGCATGCGAGCCAGATAGGTCTGTTAAAGGATGCTGAATGTTAATTGTGCCTTATTGCCCCTCTTTTCTCATGCTGCCTCTTTTCTCTAAATATCATCTCCTTCTGCTTATTTTAATTCTGGCTGTACTCTGATTTTTAACTCATATCTGTATCCTTGATGAAATTTTGGTTACCAGCCCAGCTTATAGTGATCTCCTCTAATATTTATCGACCCTTTTCACATAGTGTCTCATAAGAGATCTGTTTTTTATCAACAAGAGCACTGGTGCTTTGGAGTCAGACAAAACGGATTGTAAGTCAGACATTTTATGCTATTCTCTCACACTCTGATTTCTCACTTGTAGAATATTAATAATAATAGTAAAGGATAAAATAAGAACAATAAAAAGAAAGATGGTAACAATAATACTAAAGGTTTCTTGTAAGGATCAAACAACACAATGAATTTATTTAATAAATATTTATTGAGAGTTTACTGTAGGCCAGACACCATAGTGGGGATTGTAGGTGAATAAAATAGATAAAATCATCTGCCTGTACATCAGCTGTTATTACAATAATAATGTCAACCAGATTTATTGTGGTAGGACTATGACATTTACTTTCTTTGTATCTCTCAAATAGTTCACACATTCTTTGGTATCCTATGGAATATTTTGTTTTTCTATCTTCTATTGTTACATTTTCTTCACTGTTTTAATTTTTTGATTTTTATGGATAACATTTGATTTTATAACATATTCATACTATCACTTTTGAGATCATGAATAATAAATAGAGCACCCCTTCATTTGTATAGAAACTTTCTCATAACTTGAAGCCATGACATTAAGTTCTTATAGATCCACACTTGATGTTAACATTATTTTAATGCAATAAAAAGAAAAAATACAGCAGAAACTTCTAAGTGCTTATGATGTCAGGGTAGGGTCTGGCATTCCCTGGATTTTTATGGTTTGAATAAGAATGCTTGAACTTTGGAGTTCTCAACACAATATTAGTAGATTATGAATTTAACCATGATGATGTCATCTTGGTAGCATATGTGCAAAATAAAGTACCAGCTCCATTGAAGACTTTATTTTAGCCTGACTCATCCATGGCTTCTTGAGCTGTAAATGCTGATGCTGTAATATGTGCCTGGAGAAACCACATGTTTAATTACCCTGTCTGAAATGCTCAGTGCTGTGTTTGTTTTCTTCACTTCCACATTGATCACAGAAAAGATGAATAATGTTGAAATCGAGAAAAGTGAATCTGATACAAAATACATTTAAGAATCAGTATTGTTAGGAAAACAAGTAGAAATTCTATGGAGTTTTACAATGGCTGTGTATAGGTGATGAGTAGGGGCATTTCTGGAAATAGTCCACACTTTTAAGTAGTTGCTTGTTTTCACAACAGGCTGATTTTAATGGCATTGGTTATATTCGTAAAGCAGTATCTTTGCAGTATTACAGCATTTTAAACTTAATTCTTAGAGAAAGGGTGGAGACAGAGGTGTGTATTTGTGTGAGTGTGTGCAATGCTTTCCTCCTTTATATTATTTCAAAATGCAGTTACTTAAAGGTCAGTTGATGCATATTTTGCTCTGCTTTCTGGGACAATAGAATCAGAGCATGCTTTCCACAAAGTTGCTCAGATAAAGATCCAGGCTATCTAAAATTAGGTTAGATGGTCCTGAGCAAAGGAATCAAAGCTGCCTTATATTTAGTTCTACTGGGACATCCCACTGTGCATTGATGTAACCATAATATGCCCTCCTGGGCCAATATGGGCCACCAATTAGCTCTCTGCAGTATATCTTTAGGTACATGTAGGTAGACATTTTATTGGATGGGGGAATATCTTTTTTTATTTGTTATGCTACTGGAGAGTACTAGGATTATTTTGACTCTTTCGCTCAAATTTTTCATGTCATCTGTTTTCCAGCATAAGAATAAAATAGCCTTTTAGGAGCTTTATATTTAATCTTTCAATAAAATTAAGATAAATATTTACAGCAGAAAGTTTTTATTTCACAAGAAATCTGTTTAGCATGAATAAGGAGATAAGTTGGTGTTTAATAAATAGTTCAAATACTCCTATAATTGTCTTGTTAATGCTTTACTTTTTATATATTGTATGAATCTTCAAAGACAGCTTCAGATGCAAAAACAAAGCTAATTTTTGGACACCGCACAAAGTTGTCTCTTGTCCCTTAAGTAAATACAGTCATGATAATTTGGAGGATCCAAAGCTTAATGCTACAACATTCACACATTTTGTCCCTACTTAGGCAGCTTGGGGGAGCTTAGGCAGCTGAGGCAGCTATGGGGCTAATGACTTAAGGGTGAGTACTAGTTAAAGAAAAAGCATACATTATTTTTCCTCTCCCTTTCCTCTTCTTCCTTATATTTTTCTAATAGTCTTTTATTTTGTGACAAGACTTTTAAATATTGTTCTTACAGCAGTATTGATTAAACAAACTTGTTGTAATAGTCATCATGTCAAAAATGATTATTTTAGAAAGATTAGCATCCGCTTTCCTTCTGTGTGAATAGTAATCTATCAAAACATATGAATGAGAGAACAAGAATAGGCAATGATTAGTAAAGAAAATATAAAGACTCTCACTCACTTTAATATTTTAAAACTTATCGTTAAAAAATTACCTTAAGAGCCATTGACACTTCAGGATAATGAAGAAGTAGTAATAAATATATGAATTAGAAATAAAGTAGTAAATTTATTCAATGATGAGTCTCTGAGAGAAGTTGGATTGTTTATTTTTCTAGGAATGGTGTTTGGATGGCATTGCTAATTTTTCTTTAATTTTATGTCAAAGGTAATACAAAATAAAATGTATGAACTGAGCTTATGCATAATTTTTATGGCTATTGGATAAAATATTATTTCATGGATATTGAAACTTCTCACTTTTGCTTCCACTGATGGGGCTAATGAACTTAAGGGTGAGTACTAGTTAAAGAATGTATCAGCCAATATTTATGAGCATGTTCACAGGATTTTATTTAGAAACATATAATCATAAAACTGAAAGAGGCTCAGGTGGTCTTCATTCTAGGACCTCCTCCTTCTCTGTGGAGAGACCTCTCCCAAAGCACTAAAGGTAATAACTGAAGTCTTTTATTCCAAGATGACAGTGACCACAGCTTTCATGTTGGCCTATTTCTTTGTTACAGTCTTTCACCTTAATGGTCTGAAGTTTATCTCCTTATCTAAAATGATTGTGGTTCTGAGGTTCTGACAATAACCCAGGTATATCCAGTTTCCCAATTTTGGGAATAGGAAGGAAGATATTTAGAGCGAGAATATGTAAACATCCAGAAGCGTCCTCATTTGCTAGCTCCATGAGCTACAAGCGTTATTACTGTATCTCTGGTTTTGGGGAGTGATTCTATAAAATCACGACTATTTCTTTAAAGAATGCTGTTAGCATTAAGAACATGTTTTTGATCATCTGTAATTCCCATTAATTATTTATTTATTATGTAACCTACATGAATGAGTCACATATTCATAAACTTTATTCCATTTCAAATATTGAATTTCATAGAATTTAAGATATGACATTATTTTGTCTATCACTAAGAAAGAAAAAAACATGCTGCTAATTAATTTATGATACAATTCTTTTATGTCACTTAGAATTTTTATTTTATACTTATTAGAACATAGGTTTTTGGGACTACTTAGGCAGTTTTTATGAAGTATAATATACATACACATGCCAAAAAGTAAAATGTACATGAAACCTTAGGTGAGATATCCCCAAATGCCTTGAATTGAGATTTTAACTTTCCTAGTTATTTTTCTATTTATAGTCATTGATGTCTACCTTTTTTTTATAGTTTTGTTTTTACATTGAGAATTGTAAAAATAATAATAATAATTTTTGTAGCAGTTTTTATTTTAAAAAAGGAGAGAACAACAGAAAAAATAAAGAGAGCTCAACTATTTCTATATAACTTTCTTCCAATCCACTGGATTCCATTCTGCAAGGTGTTTTGTTTTGTTTTGTGGGTGTATAGACACATTTAACTATGTCACCAATGCAGCAAGGATGATAATAAATTAAGAAAATTAAGCAGAACTTATTTCAGGATCAGAGGCATTAGGATATATTAAAATTGACAACAAATATGGTAGCATATTTTAAATAAGTAGTTTGAATTAGTTCAGCCGGACAGGATTCAGCTATCTCTTACACAAATGCGTCCAAAAGATGATCAGTTTCCATTCCTCAATTGTCTTTGAAGGGCCTATGCTCTTCACAGACCTCTCTGTCACAGAATTCTTATGGCCTCACTAAAGATATGGTATCTAAAATATGGATGCAAAGATGTGGTACTAGGACCTTGGTAAATTGAGTCTTAACCATTATGTTTTTTTTTTTTTTTAAAGATTTTATTTATTTATTTGAGAGAGATCACAAGCAGGCAGAGAGGCAGGCAGAGAGAGAGGAGGAAGCAGGCTCCCTGCTGAGCAGAGAGCCCAATGTGGGGCTCGATCCCAGGACTCCGAGTTCATGACCTGAGCTGAAGGCAGCGGCTTAACCCGCTGAGCCACCCAGGCGCCCCGAGTCTTAACCATTATGTTAAGGGAGACTTAGGACATTCAGCTCTCAATTATTTTCATAGGAGAACTCCGATTTTCCCAGTGCAAAGAACAGCTTTGGAATAAAGTCATTAGTTTTAGATTCCAGGCTACTTTCTACAAAGTAAAGGAATTATAATACAATGCATTAGATGTAGTGTATGATGTGTTTATGCAGAAGTGATCTTTGAAGGAAGCTGCTTTACTCATGTAAATCAAAAGTTGTAGAGGAGGCAGAGTTACAACAAATCAAAACATATGGACCTGTGAACTTTTCTTATTCATTTTTAACTCCTTATTACGGAAAATTCAATCACCCTTAACAGTAAGGAGAATAGAAAAATGTATCTGTGTACCTATGACCTATACAAAATTTATCTGTATTTTTTCAATTTGTTTTATCTATTTCCACTACTTTTCTCCCGCTCTGGAATATTTTAAAGCAAATACTAGGTATTAGGGTTCTGGACCCTGTTATAGTATATGACAGGACGCAGATTTCAGCACACATCCAAGCAATTCTCTGGACACCAGCTGGTGTCCTACATTCAACTCATTTCTGATGCTATCTAGTTGGAGCAGTTCACAAAACTCAGGAGACTGTTTACTTACTAGATCACCAGTTTATTATAAAAGGATATAACTCAGTAACAGCCAAATGAAAGAGATGCATAGGGCAAGGTATGAGGAAAGGACACAGCTTCTATACCCTTTTCAGTTGTGTCACTCTCCTCGTGTCTCCACACATCACCAATCTAGAAATTCTGAGCCCTGTCCTTTTGGGTTTCTTGGAGGCTTCATGTAGTGAATGATTGGCACGATTGATTAAATCATTGGCCAGTTGTCAACTGACCCAGCCTTCAGGCTCATTCCCCTCCCTGGAGGTTAGTGGGTGAAACTGAAAGTTAGAATCCTGTAATCACATTGTTGGTTCCTCTGGCAATCAGCCTCCATCCTTAGGTGCTTTCCAAAGGTCCACCTATCAACATAACAAAGACCCCTGTATAGCTCTCATCGCTTAGGAAATTCCAAGGGCTTTAGGGCTCCGTGCCAGAATAGGATGAAGAACAAATAAAAAATTATTATAAATCATAATATCACACCAGGCTTCTTTTATTTTTTCTGTCTATATGTCAGTGTGCTTAATTCACATAGAAGGCCATTTTAGACATAACCACCTTATCATTATCACAGCTAACAAACTTATTACTAATTACCCAGTATCAACTACCCAGTCCATATTCAAATTTCCCTGATTATGTCAAAGACATCTTTTGAAAATTGATTTTTTCTTCCTTTCCTCCCTCCTCTTTCCTTCTCCCCCTTGCTTCCCTCCCTCCTTTTTTCTTCCTTACTTTCTCTTGAACTATGGCCAAAACAAGGTTGAAAACTGTACTGGAATATTATGTTTCTAAAGTCTTTACTCTCCACCATGTATAGAGCAAATTGGTATTCCCTATATATGTATATATTTCTAAAATATAAACATATATGTAAATATGTATTTATATATATATATAAAATATAAATAAAAAGAAAATATTTCTAAAGAAAATAAAGATAATAGTGGATTTGGGACTAGGAAATTTGGCTTCTACAAATAGTTGGTGTCACCAGTTATTGAACAAGTTAGATTCAGTAGAAACAAACAGATGGCAACATTCTTTCCAACTGTCATGCCTTGAAATAAGCTCTATGGATTCTTTTCAGCTCCTAGTTTTCCTCCTAGTTTTCTAGCCACTATTAGGTATTAAAAATTGACTCTTTTTCCCCCTTGCTGTTAAATAGTCTAATGCAGTCTAATATATAGTCTTACTTACAGTTTTATATATTCTGGTGCTGTTTAATCTGGCGTCAAACTGCTCTGTGTTTCAGATGCTTAAATGTTTGTTGTTTTTCTTATGAAGCAATTTTGTGGATTCTTCTGATATTTTAAACCACTGGAGACGTCCAGGTCTCTGGCAATTTATACCTTCTTTTCAGATCGTGTCTCCCAGAGGAGTTTTTTCTTGGGCTCTCTTATTTTAAAGAGTCTTCTTGGGAAGAGTCCCTTTCAGTTCTCAAGAACAATCGCCTGTCTGGGGGCGCCTGGGTGGCTCAGTCAGTTAAACATATACCTTCAACTCAGGTTGTGATCCCAGGGTCCTGGGATTAAGTCCCACATCAGGCTCCTTGCTCAGTGGAGAGTCTGCTTCTTGTGTATGTGTGTGTGTGCTCTCTCTCTTTCTCTCTCTCTCTGACAAGTAAATAAATAAATAAAATCTTAATAAAAATAAAATATCATCTAGATGAGAGTAATGAGCTGAAGTGGATTTACATTATTTAAAACTATCCTTAGTAGGTCTGTTACCTATTGTAGCCTGCATCTGGAGCCTATAAGAAGGAAGATTCACAATTAACATCCTTGGGATCTTAGCTACATTCTTTAAACTTTATTGGATCTATTTTCTCAAATGTAAGTACATTCAGAGTTAAGCCCAGTGTTAGACCTGTATTCAGTGTGTCATAAAGGAGACACACCTAAACATACTTATTCTACTAGAACTGGATTAGCAGTGTTAACAGAAGTAAACAGGTTAGGCTAACACTTGAAAGGAGGGAAATGGAAGAAGAAAGAGTTATTACCAACCAAAGTGGGTACACCTTTCAGCTCTGTATCCCCCACAACTCTTAACAAAGTAACAACTGTTCAATAAATATATTTATATATAAATAAATGGTCAAAGGTGTAAAGATTGGGGAACCATCCACATATAGGACTGAGGAGGTAGATTTTTTTCCACACTTGAAGATGAAGCTTCTGGAATCTTTTTAAAACAAGTAGATCCACTTGCAAAAAGACCAGTTGGTGTCAGAAATAGGACCTCTGGTCATGTATGAGAGTTAAAATAGGCCAAGAGAGAAATCACATGTATGAACTTTAGTTTTGTCTACGTTGTCTACTCATCTGACCTAAGTAATTGGAACTCACAGTTCTTCCCTCTATACCACATGTTGGTAGGGATCAACTCTGCCAAAAAGACAAAAGAAAAGTACTTGTGAAAAGAAAAGAGGTAGAAGACAGCCTGAGAGGAATGTTAAGGGCAAGAAAAACCAGCCTGTGTCTCTACCATGATGCCATGATGAATGGTTAAAATATATGCATTTATTGAGCACCTACAATGTATCCATTATTTACAAGGTACTGTTGAGGCGATACAGTGACCTTTTAGATAAGGTCATTGTTTTCTTGAGCTTTGTATCATAAATCAAATAACTCAAGACAGTATATTGTTTAGCCTTTTAACAAATTGTTGCCAGCTCTTTGAAAAATGATAGCCATTCTTTCTTCTGATGTCCTGGGAAATTTTACATATTCTATTATAATGTATTCTTATATTGGATTTCTCTCCCCAATGATCTGCGAGGCTCCCTATCACTAATAACAAAAACCATTACAGATCAATACATTGAATGAATGAATAAATTAATAATGGATAAATGAATGGTATAGACATGGTGCCTGAGTGCTTCAACTGTTGAACAGACCGTATATTGAAGGGAAAAGTGTTTCAACTTGGAAAATATTGCTGGCTGAGAACAGTGGGGGCTGGAGTAAGAAATTTATCTGAGGACATGAAAGGGGATAAGAAAGAAAGCAGAAATAGGGTAATCTCATATAACAGCACCACATTGAGGGAGGATGAAAGAAGAGAGAACTGACGCAAAGGACTTGGTCCCGAGCCAATCCACACTAGGGACTCAGGCAGTATGTCTGGCTCTTTTCTCAGTGTGTGAGTTTCTGAGGTATAATTAAAGGAGTGGTCAGTCCCCAACAGCCAGTTCAGTTGTTAAAAGAGGTGTTTGTGCCACCAGTGTAACTTGGCTCACTGTCATTGCTTTGTTTACTGTGATGATTTTGGTGAAAAAATAAAAAGGACTCCGACGAATCAACAAGGACTTTTATTCACAGCACTTCTTGACTGCTGAAAATCCTACCATTTTTACATGGGTTGGCAGGATTTTCCATCACACGTGCTAGTAGATGTAAAGAAAAATCTCTTCCTTTCTCTAGTGGACAGAATGGGAACAAGGAATTTCTTGGGAACTAGGTTTATTTGTATGGGGATGTACCTTAGGAACATTAGGATGGAACAAAGCTGCATATAAGATCTCACCTGCCTGCAAAATTTAAATATAGACTCAGCCATCCTTATCCACATTCATTCTTTGAATGAGAATTCAGATTGTTCAATATGAAATTGCCTTGTTTTCCAAGTTGTGTCATGGCCATTGGCAGTATATAGAACTATTCTTATCTCTCAAATGGTGACTTCAGAGGAAAATCCAAAATACCACACTGTGTTCTAAAATTCTTTCATTAGAGATTCAGTCATTCTTTTGAAGTTTTGACAATATTTCCTTCCTCAGGTAGCATCACATGAAATATAAACATGTCTAAAATGGCAGTGACATAAGCCTTTATTTTTGGCTTTAGGGCCTTAAGCTCCAAAGGTAAGCCTAGATGGGTATTCTGTAGCTCAAAGAATTACAGCTTTTCAGATCCTGAATGGACTATAAAGATTACCGAACCCATTGCCTGCAATATACATACAGTTGGCGAGATTGAGACAGAGTGGCAGAGCGCTGCCCACAAAGTTATAGATCCCAAAGCTAGTGCTACATCTCCTGACTCTCAATACCATTTTTTTTTTTCCTTTTTTCTCTGTATGTCACAACTTGGTAGGGATCAATCCTCTGTCAAGAGGAGAAAGGGAGGGTACTTATGAGGAGAAGGAAGAGTAATCCGAAGAGGAAGAACAATCTGAGAAAGGATAGTCAAGGGCAACAAAAACCAGCTTGTAGCAATGCCAGGATGCCTCGAGCTAGCCTCACAAGGGAACTTAGCCATGCCACCTGGAGAGGTAGTGGCAAGCCAAAATATAGCCCTCAATTTCAGCAGCATGAAATATGCAGATTTTATATCTAATAACACTTTTTGTTTCTTCTGTAGTAAAAAATTTATATATTTATATACATTTATGTGTGGAAGAAATATATATATTATATACATAAAATATATTTATCTAAGAATAGAGAGACATGTTTAATATTTAGAATCAAATAGAAAGGAATATAAAATTACAAAACTTCTTTTCTGTCATGAATAACACTTTTCTGATAAGAACCATTTGTATTAAATAGAAAATTCCAGTGAATAAGGGCCTCATTGGCAATATAGCAGACTGTTACCATGAGTCCAGATACCCCTCCAAAGACCGTCATCTGCCAACACAGATATGCTTATCATGAATATTGTTATCATTGTGTTGACGATATCAAGCAAAAGCCAAAATAAACACTTCATTAATTGACCAAATCTGAGTATCTATAAAATTATGAAAAGGGAAATAACGGTGACCTCAAATCCAGTGATCATAGTGTATGGTTTGGGGGGTTGTGCAGTGATAAATAAATACTTATATACAGATATATATATATATATATATCTTTGTGAAATTTAAATTCCTTTGTTTTCTAGGGATACAACATGTGAAGTATTCTTAATTCATATTTTTAGCAGTAATTTTGACTTCTAACTAAGTTTTTATAAATATACATTGCAGTGAAAGAGCTTCATATGATTCTTGGAAATACTGAACAATATCCCTTCAGGGTACTTTTTTCACTCAGTTGAATGAAAAAAAGATGAAGGTCAATATATTGCATTTCTCTTAATTTGTAAACATTCTAGTGTGGTCATAAAAATACAGATTTAAATTATGAATGAGTGGGTCTTATTTTTTAAGTAGTGTTTCACAAGTATATAAATCAGTATCTTAGGAAATAAATAGCTACTTTCCAGTATGAATGATAAAGCTTTATCTTTTGTAAACACGCTTAATTTAAATTTTGTTCTGTATTTATTTATTTATTTATTTATTTATTTATTTATTTATTTTTAGATTTTATTTATTTGTCTGAATGGGACACGGTGAGAGAGGGAGCACAAGCAGGGGTAGTAGGAGAGGGAGAAGCAGGCTTCTCACCAAGCAAGGAGCCTGATACGGGGCTTGATCCCAGGACCCTAGGATTGTGACCTGAGCCGAAGACAGATCCTTAACGACCAAGACAACCAGGTGCCCCTTAATTTTAATTTTAAATGATATTGATTTAATGAACAATTTTGTTTGTTTATCTGAGAGAGAGAGTGAGTGAGAGTAGGGGAGGAGCAGAGGACAAGCAGACTCCATGCTGAGTGTGGACCCCAATGCAGTGCTCAATCCCATGACCTTGAGATCATGACCTTAAAGGAAACCAAGAGTCAGATGCTTAACTCACTGAGCTGTGAGGTGCTCCTAATCTCTTTATTCTAAAGTCAGCTGATTAGCAACCTTAATTTCCCTTTGCCATGGAACCTAATATATTCACAGGTTCTGAGGATTAGGATTTAGACACCTTAGACTTGGGGGTCATAATTTTGCCTTCCATAGAGCTCAAAAGGATGAAATGAAAAGCTCCTACTACCACCTGATGGCAAGCAGCCAGGGTTATCACTACATTTCTGATAAGAACTTCGTTCTGGAAGTTCTGATGCATAGAATGAGGCCCATTTCTTTACCCTTGCCTCATATAGACAAGGATGCCCAATAGCTAAATATGTGCTGAATATTATCTACATATTAACACCAATTACTTGAGCTTATTCTGAGAGGGTAATTGTAGGCAGCTACTACCTTCAGATGAAAATTATTTTGAACAAAATTTGAAACAAAGCCACGTTCAAAAGCGAACGTTTTAGCAATTAGTGTATTGTTTAAGTTGGAAATTATTTTTTTCACCTAATGGAATATGGTGATACAAATCCCATGAAATTGATAAAGATGACTAGGCTATTTTATGATATAGGAAGTAATACTATTTATGTCCTCTTGTTTTAATGGGAGACTAGTCAGTTCATTGTTTTTTCTACGCAGGTTATCATGCCATATTGGGATCAGTCAGTGCCAACTGTTGAGCAGGTGGTTCTTCTCCTTGGCATCTCTGTTGCTTATAAACTTCACTCACATCTTCCTTTGCTCATGACAGAAAATGCTTTGGTAGTGAAAGACCATGTGCCATCACAGTATTTGTGCACACTAAGCATGCACAGTGTACATATAATGTGCAAGGTGCTGTTGGGGGGGAATAAAATAAAAGCCTCTGTCACCTTTTCCATTTCCATGTTTTTCACTTCTTAACTCTTCCTGACCTTTCAAACATTGGATTCAGAAAGAATTCATGTTCAAATTTTGAAGATCACAACTCCTCTAAATTTAGCATTATCAGATTTTCAGCTTTATATATAATGTACTTCATAATATATGAAGTACATTATATTTGGAATGTTATATATAAAATTAAATATATTACATCCTAATTTAAAATGACCCCTAATTTAAAATTTGAATAAATTTTGGGAAAACTAGAGAAAAGCACTTAAAATACTGACTGTATGTAATAAACAGTATATAGAGTCAGTAGTAGTAGTAATAGTAGTGGTGGTAGTCATGATCTGATTCCTTAATTTTATTTTGATGACAATATAAAAGCATGACCCAAACTCCTATGTGCATTTTTAATTATTTGTCTTTTTTTAAAAGATTTTATTTATTTATTTGACGGAGAGAGATCACAGCAGGCAGAGAGGCAGGCAGAGAGAGGAGAAGGGAAGCAGGCCCCCTGCTGAGCAGAGAGCCTGATGCGGGACTTGATCCCAGGACCCTGAGATCATGACCCGAGCAAAGGCAGCGGCTTAACCCACTGAGCCACCCAGACGCCCCTAATTATTTGTCTTTTTATTCTTTCAACCTTGTGATTCTGCTCATCAAATGTTGTCTTCTGGTCATCAAACAATACAAACAAAAGTATGTTTTTAAAATCTAGCTGTGTCAGGAATATAGTTAATTATACCGTAATAACTTTGAGTGGTGACACACAGTAACTACCTTTCCTAGGCTAAGCATTTCCTGTGTATGTAATTGTCAAATTGCTATATTGTACACCTGAAACTAATATTATATATCAACTATACTTCAATTAAAACTAAATAAATTAAAAAATGACCAAAAAATCTAGCTTTATTTAATTTATATACTAAACATTTAAATTGATTAACTTTTGGCAGTCATTCATTCGAAATGTTGTCCTTTGTTTTTATGAGAAGAAAATATTAATGATTAAATTGACTTAGGGCATAGAGAAATGATAAGATCTGTGAGCTTCATAACTCCATTGTAAAGACTGAAATAATTTGATACTCTGGTTATTCCATGTTATATTAGATATAATGGGAACGATGTATTGTGACTTATAACCCCTTCCTCTTCCTGCCTTAGGATATTACCCATTGTGAAAGAGCTTCTCCTAAATCTATGTTAAATTTATACTGAAATAATCCACTTTATTCATGTCCCCAAGCTCATGTATGTATAGCAACCTTTAGTTTAATAACATTTCAGGTCTCAAAATAGAGTATTTGTGGTGACAATCACTTTAATGTAATATGAAAAGAAAAGAACACTAAGGTTAAATCTACAAAAGATATTTTGATTACTGACATTCTCTGAGAATATATATTTTTTTAATCTTTGACACCTCTATTAAATTCCCAGTTGCACTGGTAGAAAGGAATAGTTACTTTACTTTTTTTTTTTATTGTGACTGTATCTGACAAATGTCACTTTTTCCTACAGGTAGGTGTGCAAAAATATTGTGTAAATTCACTGAAGTTTGTGTCTGACACTATTCGACATATATTTCTGTAAAGGATTTTCTCTGGATTTTTATCTGAAATAACTCAGCTTTTAATATGTGGTGATAGCTCTTTAGAGTGGCGTGCATTGTCTGTGCATGTTAAACTTTGGTACTACATTTATTTGTTGTTTTATTTTTTTCTGGATAATGCTCAAGGCACTGAATTGAATCATTTTAGAATCCACTGTTTTACCTTAACTGTTTTAACCAGCTAGAATCATTTTAAGTCCTTAGATTAATAACCTACAGACTTGAAATTTGGGATTTGAAGGAAATGTGGATTCTTCAGTTTGTTTTCTTCTGTGGAATCACACCATGTGAAGTCCCCCTTAAGTTCCTGTTTTACTTCTTTCTGGTTTTCCTATTTGCCCTTCTAGATTGATTTTTTTGGTACTAAATTTTGAATTTGCCTTATGCTTTTGATATTTCTCTTTCACTTATCATCAGTTCTTTTTGATATACACGATTCTCCTCAGTCAGCTATTTTCTCCCTCTCTCATGGTAACAACAGATCATCATTTTTTTCTATTAAATTTTCTAACTCACCTCATACTTTTGACATGTACATTTCTCTTCCACTACGCCTTAACTTTTTTTTTTTAATATACACATTTCCTTTAGTTGCTTTTTTCCGTCACTCATGAAAACAACAGATCCTTGTTTTATCCTAGTTCTTCTCTTTCTCTCTTTTGTCTCTGTAACATCTCTACCCCATGGTATTAATTGTGCTTCCTTTCATAGTTTAGACATTCTTTTCTAACTTTGATTGCAGTGATTTCTGTTCAGTATTTTGTTCTCCATATCTATTTTTTTTTAATTTTATTTATTTATTTTACAGAGAGAAATCACAAGTAGATGGAGAGGCAAGCAGAGAGAGAGAGAGGGAAGCAGGCTCCCTGCCGAGCAGAGAGCCCGACGCGGGGCTCGATCCCAGGACCCTGAGATCATGACCTGAGCCGAAGGCAGCGCTGTGGCTCAGTGGGTTAAGCCGCTGCCTTCTCCATATCTTAATGATGTATGTTGATATATTTCTCATTTAAAATATATTTTAGGAGCCTGGGTGGTGCAGTGGGTTAAGCGCTAGACTCTTGGTTTCGGCTCAGGTGGTAATCCCAGGGTTGTAAGATTGAGCCCTGTATCAGGCTTCATGCTCCGTGTGGAGTCTGCTTGAGAGTCTCTCTCCCTCTCTCACTGCCCCTCCTGCTCATGCTCTCTCTCTCTCTCAAATAAATAAATAAATCTTACTCTCTCTCTCTCTATATATATATATGCACATACATATATATATATATTACACATACACACACACACATCTATATATAACACACACACATATATGTATTTTATCAGGCAGTTTATAAAATGGATTCAGTTATACATTATTTCCCATTTATAATCATTATCATAAGTTCCATTTTCCTTAGGAGATATACTGGGAAAGGAATAGAGCACATGAATTACTTATGTTCTTCCAATTCTAACAGTATGCAAATCATTTAGTAGTAGTAAACTTTTTTGCTGTAGTAAAATCCAGGTTTCCAGGCTAGGCTATTTCTATTTATAGCTTTTAAAATGGAGCATAATTATTAGCTATCTCACAAAAGCCATGCCAAGGTGAATAAATGGAAAAGCTTTATTAAAAGGCTTAAGTGTAAACATATTATTTAAGTGGTGTTGTAAAAGTACCTTTTTAAAATCTACTGTCTCTCTGAAAGTGGCACATATGAATTTAAAGGTTCATAATAAAAAATATGCAAATATAAAACATAGAATTTTATATGCTGTATATAGGTGGAAATCCAAAGTTATTTGCATCTAATTGCTTTTAAAAAATGAATATATTGTATTTTTCTTGTGATAAGTGAGTTTGGATCTTAGGACTAATTTAAAATTTATATCTTAGAACATATGGATTGCCATATTTATACTTTTTGGCAGAAGTTTCTTTTCTTCCCCAAATTGAGTTTTGATTAGAGAATACTTGACCCTTACAAGTGACCAAAATTTTCACAAAATAGAAACCTATAGCAGTGTTCTTCAAACCAGCCTCTTACATGGATGAGAAAGCCAAACCTGAAAATGTGAAGTGACTTGCCCATTTCACATAGCACCTAAAATCAGTGGACAAATTAGAACAAATGAGTTCATGTGATCCTAGTTGACTTATGGTTTAGAAGGAACTTTTTCATTTACATCAGACCTCTTCTTAGAAGTAAACAGTTGATGCTAGAGATGGAAAAATCCATTCTGCAGTATAGGGACTAGTTAAAGCTAGGAGTCAAGGTAATACAGCTTTCAGGGTATGTAAGAGTTAATTAGTGCCCTGGAAAAATGACCACATGGAGATTTGCTTTGTGGTAACAATTTATACATCAGTTGGATTTATCTTTAGCTAGCCTTTCATCAGTTCTGAATAGACACTTGGGTATAAATATTGGCGCAAGGTTTAGAATGCAAAATTCAGGGCACCTGGGTGGCTCAGTGGGTTAAGCCTCTGCCTTTGGCTCAGGTCATGGTCTCAGGGTCTTGGGATCGAGGCCTGTATTGGGCTCTCTGCACAGCGGGGAGCCTGATTCCCCCTCTCTCTCTGCCTGCCTCTCTGCCTACTTGTGATCTCTCTCTCTCTCTGTGTCAAATAATTAAATAAAATCTTAAAAAAAAAAAGAAATGCAAAATTTATCATTGTGATTCCAAAGCAATCTCATTTTGTAGTGTGATTAGATTTCACAAATAACATAGTGATTTTATCCCTGTCTCTGTAAATCATATGTGTGGATACTTCTTTTGTCTTTTTCTTTAATAATCAACTTTTCTAAACTGAGAAGCAAAACCATCTCAAAATCATTGGTAATATTGGGCCACAAGGAAGGATTACCTCGACAGTTAGAAGACCATAGGTATTTAACGAAGCTGGTATTAGCATTTGCTTTCTACTTTTTTTATATCCTGTGACTCCCTAAAAAGTCTTATCTTTTAAGAGGCGCTTCTAGAAAATTGCAGTAATAATTGATCAAAAGTTTAACTTCCCTTTCAACTCTCTTTTGGAGCATCTTTCATATAATAGGCTGAATGATGTTCATTTCTATTTTCCCCACAACCCTCCACATGGAACTTTACATATATAATAGACACAAATGTTTGCTAAATGTGGGCAGATGAGCTAACGACAAATATGAGAGGTCTTTATATAACCCAAAAGCAGAAAATTCAATCCCTGAAAGATCTAGAGTTGATTATATTGTCTTTTTTGGGAAACTCATTAGCTGTGAATTATGGAACCTGTTTATTGACATAAACTTTTAGCCTATTTAGCCTCCCAACCTATGAAGAAATTCTCTTCTAACTATAGCATGCAGTTTGTAATGCAGCCAGATCTCCATTCTTCCACTGATAGATAACTACTGCCCATAAACTACTAGTCCCATTTCTAGTAGCTCTAGTTGTTAAAATGTAGTTAAGAAGAGCTGCATTCTTAGAACTTACCACCCACTGGCTATAGTTACATATTTTGATTGAAATAATATTAAAACTAGCACCACATTATAAGCCTTCAACTATTTGAGGTCATTTGAAATGTTTTTCAAATCCATTATCATCCTGCCTGTAATAACTTATTTTACTCTAATATGTTATTGTCTGTTTGTACTCTTCTCTTTGTATTTTGCCTTTATTTAAATCTATTAAACAAGGATTTATGAATTCCAGTTATAAAAGAAGTTCGCTTATCAATACAGAAAATTCTCTTTAAGTACATACTTTGATAAATTTGCACGGGAAATTCCAAAGTTTCTAAACTTTTAGAAACTTTATTCATTTAAATAATTCCAATAGTCAAATACACAAGACTGGGGAAACATCACTTATCTTCATATAATATTATTTCGTAGCTTAAATTATTCCTTTTTTGTTACAAACTATAAAGGACTCCTTTTCTTTGCATTGTGATTACAAGGTCATTCTGGCTCCAGAGTGGAGCCCCCTAGAGGGTAACGTGATGTGTCTCTTAACAGCACAAAGGATATTTTAGGCTCTCAAAAATATTAGATCAGTCAATCATCAAGGATATTTTCTCTGACCCAGTTTACTTAAGTGATTTATGTGGAACTTAAAAGTTTAGTGTCTAAAATTACTCCTGATATTGAATCTGTTTTTTTAATTCGTTTTAGGTCCCCTGGAACTCATTTAAGTTCAGAGCTTCCATGGACTTAAAGGCCTAGGTAGCATGATGATCTCTATACAAATATACCAAAGAACATACTACAGCTCTTGAAGCGTGGAGGGAGATGTTTAGGGAACCACAGAGAAACCATAGTGGAGATGGGGTACTATTTGAATTTTTGTTTCCAAAGGGGAAGCATATAATAATAAGATAAGTGTTAATGAGGAATGCTATCTTTTTCTGAATTTATAACCTATAGAAGTTGGCCAGTGCTACCTGAACACATTGTTAATCCTTTGTTATTCACTTAGAATTGTGACAGAAAAAGTAAAATTTTGATATGCAGAGGGGAAGAACAAGGTTTCGGGATGTGTTTATGAATGATAATACTTGATTAGGTAAACCCCATTGCTTTCTTCAAGCTAACCCTTAACATTTGCATGGCCTGAGGCAAAAGTTCAAATGGAGACCCACATAAGTCAAGTCTAAATATTTAAAGTTATAAAGCAAGTAACAAGTCTGTTAAATTATCTATGATCTGTCTCCTGTCTTAACCAATGCAGTTTTGCAAAGACTAGGAAGGCCATGTTGAAATTAAGAATTTTCTGTCACCTTATAGTTTCATACAAAAATCAAATTCCCCACTATTGGTCTATGGCTTGCTTCTTTTCTCTTTCTATCCTGACTTTATCCAACACTATAAGGGAACTCATAGGTACTTATATGGGCACTTAGCCTGCATGAACAACCTCTGGCAGCACAGTTAATCCTTGACCAAATGCCCCCATTTGGTCTTTCCTTAGCCATAGCATGCATGTGGATACACACATGGATGAGGTTCCCCTTAGGATCAGAACAGCTGAAGAAGATCCTTGGAAGTAATACCAAGGCCATTTAGATAAGGAATTTGGGAATTCTGGGCACCCAGAGAATGATCTATTAAAAAAAAAATGTGGACTTTGGGTGTGCAAGACTAAGGCCTCTGAAGGGTTGTGATTGGATGAAGACTGGTGTCTATGGGTCTAGGACAGGGGCTCTTCTTGCCTGGGTCTAATGATTATTGGGCTTTTTTTTCCTTTTATTTCTCCCAGAAATCGTTCCTGGGAAATACACAAATGTGTGTCTTGAAAAGAGTTGGCATTGTGATTTCTACAAAGAAAGGTATTCATGTAACTCAAGAGGAACTATCAGAGATAGAAATTAAGGCAAAGGCCTATGGACAAGGAGTAAGCCTATTTGTTCTTGATGCTCTTTACCATTTACTTCCATCGATGTTTCCCTTTTGTGAATAGAGATATTAAGACTCTGAAAGAACCTGCTTATCTTTGGTAGAAAAATTGAGAATGAAATTCACAGTTGTGTCCTTGTCGGATGTTATTTTCTAGCGGTTGGGGTCATAGAACTAGGCTGTCAGTTAGTTTAAGAAGCAGGCGGCTATAATTACTTCTTTAGGTAAACAATAATGTTGTCATCCCTGGATATGGGTGAGTTAAAGAGAGCTTTTTCCATTTCGCTCATTGGTCCTTGAAAATGCCTTTGGCTTTTTGTCATCAAATCCCAGCAGGTGCCAGGGCACTGCAGGTTTCCACATTTGATACTGCAGTTTTCATCGGTAGAAGTTCATATCCTATAGTGATCTATGTGATTGCAGTTGCTCATGCTTTACATAGTACAACTGTCTCTGTTAGATTTCATGTTGACTTAGATTTACATTATGTTCACTTTGTATTTTGAAAATACCTTTTCTTCAAAGTTTTAATAGTCATTTTTAAATTGGCTAGATTCAATTTAAGATGACTTCTGTGTGTGCTTGAAAAGTAGAACATGAGTTTAGATTTTGAAATTTTCATTTTTGGCAAGCATAGAACAGGATGTGGCCTAGTTTCAAATGTTTATTTGAAACAAAAATTTAACTGGAATTGAATACTGTGCTTTCTGGAGTAGGTTCATAAAATTTCTGACTGGTTGTTTTTGTATCTAAAATATGTATTCTTACACTTTGTCCAGAAATTATTTTTTAATAATCTTAAAGGAATTACTACTGAGTTTTCTTTTTGAAGAATGCAAGAGAAGCTTTTCTTTAAGGTATTAGCATTTTTATTGTATTTCCCATGTTATTTATGAAAATATTCATGCAATCAGAAAACTAATAGTTGATATATTTATTAAATATTAATAGAACATGCTTTAAATCTTTATATACTGTTAGTAAGCTTGACCTAGAGAAATATTCAATAAAAATACAGTACTGAATATGTGGGGGAAACCCCTATTATTTGAAATACAGTTCTAGTAGAGGAACACTAAGATTTTCCCCAATTTTTATTATATATTGACTCAGAAGTAGCAACAAAAACAACAGTAAAAATTTCAAGTGCATACCGTATTGTGCAAACGGGTGTTTGTGTGTGTGTGTGTGTTAAGATCTGTTCTAAGCACTTAATGTGTTTTATCACATTTAAACCCACAGAAGTTGGTGCTGTTTTTGTCTCAACATTACGAATGAGGAAACTGAGGCACAGAGCACATAGTGATTTGGCCAAGATCACATAGTAGTATGTGGTGGATAGGAAATTTGAACCAGCCATTCTGATTTTTTTCAATAATTGCCCTCGGAAAGTTATGAAATTAATGAGGCGTGGTAATCCAGTAGACACTGAAAACATTTTTAAATTAAGAAATACTAGAAAGGATAATAGTAGTTTATTTTCATGCATAATTTTGGGTATATGAAAAGGACCAGACTTAGAAGAGGGAGTTTTAGCTCCGGTCCAAGTTTGCCACTCTGGCTATGTGGCACTAAATATTCCTCACCCTCTCTGAGCTTCAGTTTTTTCAAACATAAAATATAGAGAGTAATATTGTTTCATGAGTTGGTACGAGGATTAAATTAGGCATTTTATAACCTATTTTCTTCATAATAATTTTGAAAACACAGTTAGGCAGATAGAAAAGCATCCTGCCCTCCTTCCTGCCTCCATCTGTGAGCCTCAGGTTTCAGTGAAAAATGGGAGGGTTGAGCCAGATGACGTCGGTTTTCAGTGAACCCTGTGGTTCCTATAAACATTGCAGCTCCTTTTTAAAACCAATTATTTCATTGCAACTAACTTAATTGTGAGTTATTTCATTAAAACTTAATCTTAGGTTTTGAAGACTGTATTTTTATAGTTCTTTTCATGGAACCATAAAGTCTAGAAAGAATGTGAAAGCTAAAAACTCAAAATTCTAGGACAGCTAGAAGCGTATCCAGGTTTTATTGAATCTTGCTTTAGAGATTTTTGTTTGTTTATTTGTTTTGTTTTATAGATTTTCACATAGCTGGTTGTAATATTCCCAAAATTTGGAATCACTGATTTTTAAAAATTCTTTATCTAAATCTTCCTTACAATATTTATGCCTCTTCTTTACTTGAGAGTTATTTAGTGAAATAGGGGCATAGCCAATTTTGCTGAGTCAATTTGCTACATTTTTGTGTTTGTAAAACAGTTATTTTCTATTCCTTTGTCATTCCTGCAAGTTTCAGAGACTTTCTATTTATCATAAGTGCAGGACCAAACTGATCAGTAAATATTGCATAGTAAGTATATCTTCCTGTTTCTACATCTATCTCATTTTTTGAAAATCTAAACATGCTCATATTAGGATATAAATATACTAAGAACTCATGTATTTATTCATTACTTTTACCATTTTGGAGTTCTCTGTCCTTATTTGTGCTCTGTATCTAAGTTTGGGCTTTGATCCCTAAAGCTAATCTGGCATCTGAACAACTGCAAAAGATTGAGGGCATGTGCTCTTTTTTCCCAATTTAATTAAAAGTCAACAGATAACAAACAAGCAATATGGTATAGTTATAATTTATTAGAAAATGACAGCTGAGAACAAACTGCCATTTTTTTTTTGTTACTTTTCAAGTGAGGATATCCTTTATTCTGACTGAAAGTGATGTTGTCTAAATGAGAGAAATAGCATACTCTTAAAATTATTCCCTCAGTGAGTTTGGATATGACACTGTGTAGGTGATAGCCAAGTGTTATTAAAACAATATACCAAGAACTGTTTGTGAATATATTAACCATGGCCTATGTTCATATGGGAAAGATTGGATAGGACAGATGTGTCTGTACACAGATCAATACTGTTTGTTGGGATTTTTTAGTTATAAGTGTCATCTGTATATTATAAGGCATAGCACTTTTTTTTGCTTATTCATCAAAAATAAATATAAAAATCAGAAAAGTTCCTACTAATGTATAATAAAAATACACTTAAAATTTTTAAATTGAAGTATACACAATGTTACATTAATTTCAGCTGTACAACAGAGTGATTCCACAAGTTTATTTGTTATGGTATGCTCACTGCAATGTAACTACCATCTGTTACCATACAACAATGCTATCCCAATACTATTGCCTATATTCCTTACATTGTAACTTTTATTCCCATGACTTATTCATTTTGTAACCGAAAGTCTCTATCTTCCTTTCCTTTTCATCTCAGGCAACTGTCTGTTCACTCTATGTATGGGTCTGTTTCTTTGTGTTTTTTTTTTTTTTTTTTTTTTTGCATACCTCATGTAAGTGAAATCATATGGTATTTGTCTTTCTCTTTCTGATTTATTTGACTTAGCATCATATTCTCTAGGTCCATCCATGTTGTTGCAGATTGCAAGATCTTGCCCTTTTTTATGACTGAGTAGTGTTCAATCATATATACCACATCTTTATCCATTCCATCTATTTATTGGCACTTGGGTTGCTTCCATATCTTACCTATTGTAAATAGTGCTGCAATAAACATAAGAGTGCAGATATTTTTTTTTCAATTTAGTGTTTTCATTTCCTTTGGGTAAACACCCAGTAGTGGATTTACTGGACCATATGGTATTTCTATTTTTAAGTTTTTGAGGAACCTCTATAATGTTTTCTGCAGTGGCTGCAGTTACATTCCTACCAATAGTACAAGAGGGTTCCAGTAAAAATATACTTTGATGATACTAAGTATTCAACCTAGGATTATGTGACTTAAGCAAATACATGAAATACATTAACTATACCAATAACTGGTCCCATGTCTTCCTATGACTAAAATCAATCAGTCAAGGGTGTCTAATGACAGCACATCACCTCTAACACTGAATGTAGCCACCATAATGGGCATGGGTACTTCTAAAGAACTGCTCATCATTTGGAAAGCTATGCAGGCAGAATATGCATATGTATGCTGTACTTAGAGGAAAAATTGATGGTGTGCTAAATCAAGGAGGTGTGTCATTTAGGAAAATTACTTTTTTTGGAGAGGTGCAATTACATGAGTCCAAAGAACAAATATACCTAAAAGCACTATGAATTATAATGTATGTCATGAGAAGAAATACACAATTGCTGAAAATTAGCAAAGGAACACTATTTCAGTTATTTCAGTGTATTTTAGAGAATTCTGTAGTGAAGTCACAGGATAAGGATTTTATTCTGCTGCTATTCTATACATTTATTCCTTTGAGTATATGTTAACTGTGAGCTATAAATAACTTGCCTTTACAGCTAGCTTTTGTAACTCTAAGGATGAAAAGCAAAGTCAGCAGTATGGGCTTGGTTTTTGTTTTCTATTTTTTTGTTTTTAAGGAATGATCCCTCCAGCGTATAATATATATTTGCTTTGATTTTCCTTTTTCAAGCTATTTTTTATACTTACACATGTATTTTAATGTGCATATTTTCCTTATTATTTATATACACACAACTACACAACAGTGTGTTGAAACATAATTTCACTAATTCATTAATACTATCCACTTTGGTAACATTGTTGTTCTATAGTTCTACAATATGTGTCATTTTCATCAGAGCCCTTCTTTCTGTTTCCCATAGGCATGTGTATTTATTAAAGAGAAAAATAGAAAAATAGAGAAGAGGAGAGGAAAATGGGCTTATGTTGGAATAGAGCCATATGGTTCCTGAATTTAAATTCATAATCCCTACTGACAACCTTTGCTAAACTCAGATATATTTCCCTGTGTTTCACATTGGATCCAATAAAATCAGACTAGAATATTTTTCTAAAGGTTTTAATTGTATACCATACAGTTACCTTAAGGCTAAATGGGTGATCTACTATATTATTTAGAAGTATTAATTGACAGAGCTATAGCAATCTTTGGACATATAGATAATATTTGGAAAACAATTTGATTTAAAAATTTTAACTACATCTTTTTCAGGCAAGTGCTTAATATTTGCTGCAATGTCCCCTTTCAGAACGCATTTGATGTATGCATGTTGAAAATGTATCTTATTATAACATATGGGAAACATAACCTCAATAGTCAAGTATTAAGATCCTGCAAAGAATTAAGATTCTTAAACTAGAGCATAATCTACCCTTTACCCAAAAGACACATGGAGAGACTATCTGCAGAGTTGGAATAATACAATCAGGTAAATGGAAGGAGACCCCATATTCAGTAATTTTGGATAGAGTAATATTTGAGAAAAAGAAGGATTTTGCTGTGCTCTGTTGAGAGAAAAGGAATATTTTGAACCTAAAATATCTGGGCTAATTTAGGGTTCTTAGATAGAGAAATTTTATCTGAGCTCCATGGCAATAATAAACTATATTATTCTTAATGAGTTTTACCTCCTTTATTTCTGTACTTTGCTATAGATCAATTCTGTTTTTACTTGTAATTTCCTTGATAGTACGTGGCCCTTTGAACCAGAAACATTAGTTCAGGAAAAGAAATAGATAACTTCAGGGATGCCTGGGTGGCTCAGTCATTGGGTGTCTGGCTTCTGCTCGGGTCATGATCCCGGGATCCCGGGATCGAGCCCCGCATCGGGCTCCCTGCTTGGTGGGGAGCCTGCTTCTCCCTCTCCCTTTCCCACTGCTTGTTCCCTCTCTCTGTGTCTCTGTCAAATAAATAAAATCTCTAAAAAAAAAAAAAAAAAAGGATAGCTTCAGTTCTTTAGATTAATAGTTTAAATGAGTTAATAGAAACCCTGTGTTTAAATTGCACAATCATTTGAAGGCAGAAAATGCACTTGAAGTTTTCATGGGTGAGGAAATTTCACTGGTGCTAGATAGCATTTTACTGGTATGAAAGTAATTGGTTTAGGCTTAAGAACACAACTTCCTGCCCAGATAAATTAATCACTGATGAAAAACAGTACTCCAGGATACTCATCCAAAACTTACATTGTTCAATCATACTTGACTGCTTTTTATCAGGGAAATTAAAGGTTATGGTAGCTACAGTGACATTGACAGATTTGGGGATTTGTCTCAAGACCTGTCTCTAACAAACATCAGGAGCTTACTGAATACTACAAGATTACAGACTTCTTTTCAGCCAGTAAAATGCAAGAGGAAAATTTGGGCCTTAAGACAGAAGATGAAGGGACAAAAGAAGGAAAATGAGACGCAGACCAAATATGCACTGCATAGTGCTCTGTACCAAGCTTCTAAGAATAAGGAATTGATGTAAAAAATGAACTCTCACTATGTATTCTGCTTGGAATAATTTCTGTGTAACTTAACAAAATAATACATTGAAATTTGTAGCTTTATTGCCGGTGATAGATTGTTTTTGAATTAAACTTGTTTTTTTGACAGTTCTAATGTCAGAAATCTAATTAGATATTTTTTGAAGGAAAGTATTTGAATTCAGATAGACCCCGTTGAACTTATTTCACTAATATGTTGGATTAGTTTTTCTGGTCACCATGTCACTATCAGGAAGCAGATATGTTTGGAAAATACATGTGACCAGAGTCTTGCATAGAATAGTGACTTAAGTGACCATTTATTACACCAAAATACGTGAATTAAAGAAGTAAGAAGAGAGTGCTCAAAGGTAAAAAACACTTGGACAGAAATGTGTGAAAATAATTGTGTAATGTAGGATAGTCTAAGCATAAAAATAAAAGAAGATATAAGGGGAAAAGTTGAAATAAATTAAATTATCTAAAAATTTTAAACTGCTTTGTATGATAAAATACTATAAATGACATCCTGAAATGTGATATTTGCAATACACATGATAGCTGGGAATCCACTAAACTTAATATGTAATGCATACTTTTAAATCACAGAAAGGCGTATATCCCATAAAGATAGGCAGGGGAAGAATGAGCAAAAGGCATAAAGAAGCAACTCTTAAGCAGAAATAAAAATATGTCTTTCAAATTATTAAATGAAGAATTGCTAATAAAAGCAAGTGTGTGACAAAAATAGACTCAAAATGAATGAAGGACCTCAATGTGAGAAAGGAATCAATCAAAATCCTTGAGGAGAACACAGGCAGCAACCTCTTCAAACTCAGCCACAGCAACTTCTTCCCGGGAACATCGCCAAAGGCAAGGGAAGCAAGGGCAAAAATGAACTACTGGGATTTCATCAAGATCAAAAGCTTTTGCACAGCAAAGGAAACAGTTAACAAAACCAAAGACAGAAGATATTTGCAAATGACATATCAGATAAAGGGCTAGTATCCAAAATCTATAAAGAACTTAGCAACTCAACACCCGAAGAACAAATAACCCAATCAAGAAATGGGCAGAGGACATGAACAGACATTTCTGCAAAGAAGACATCTAGATGGCCAACAGACACATGAAAAAGTGCTCCACATCACTCGGCATCAGGGAAATACAAATCAAAACCATAATGAGATACCACCTCACACCAGTCAGAATGGTTTAAATTAACAAGTCAGGGAATGACAGATGCTGCGAGGATGCGGAGAAAAGAGACCCTCCTACACTGTTGGTGGGAATGCAAGCTGGCACAGCCACTCAGGAAAACAGCATGGAGGTTCCTCAAAAAGTTGAAAATAGAGCTACCCTACAACCCAGTAATTGCACTACTGGGTATTTACCCTAAAGATACCAACATAGTGATCTGAAGGGGCATGTGCACCCAAATGTTTAAAGCGGCAATGTCCACAATAGCCAAACTATGGAAAGAACCTAAATGTCCATCAACAGATGAATGGATAAAGAAGATGTGGTATATATATATACAAAGGAATACCATGCAGCCATCAAAAGAAATGAAATCTTGCCATTTGTGACAATGTGGATGGACCTAGAGGGTATTATGCTTAGTGAAGTAAGTCAATCAGAGAAAGACAATTATCATATGATCTCCCTGATATGAGGAAGTGGAGATGTAACATGGGGGGTTTGGGGGTGGGTAGGAAAGGAATAAATGAAACAAGATGGGATCAGGAGAGAGACAAACCATAAGAGACTCTTAATCTCACAAAACAAACTGAGGGTTGCCAGGGTGAGGGGGTAGGGAGAGGGTGGTTGGGTTATGGACGTTGGGGAGGGAATGTGCTACGGTGAGTGCTGTGAAGTGTAAACCTGGCGATTCACAGACCTGTACCCCTGGGGCTAATAATACATTATATGTTAATAACAAATTAAAAAATTAAAAAAAATAAGATCATTGTTATTTATCAGATTAACAAAGATCAATATATTAGTGCTAACTGCTGATTAGAGTGTGGTGAGACCAATGCACATATTCACCATCTTGAGGAAAGTTGTGAAAACCAGCTTAGAGTATTCACATTTATAAATATTGATACAGAAGCATAGTGGTTGTTAAAAAAAATATATCAAACTTCAAGAGTAGGGAAGGAGTTAAATAGTGGTGCAAACAGGAGATTTTAAGCAACTACTAAAAATTGTAATTTTAAGGATAATTTAGTGATATGAAAAAATGTTCCACCTGGGCGGCTCAGTGGGTTAAAGCCTCTGCCTTCGGCTCAGGTCATGATCCCAGGGTCCTGGGATCAAGCCCCGCATCGGGCTCAGTGGGGAGCGTGCTTCCCCCGCTCTCTCTACCTGCCTCTCTGCCTACTTGTGACCTCTGTCTGTCAAATAAATAAATAAAATCATTTAAAAATTAGAAAATTTAAATATGAAAACAATAAAATCTGTTATCTGAAACCATTTTATTTTTAACTTACACAAATACACACATGTGTATTATATATAATTTAATTTTCAAATTTAATAAAATATGCACACATATTACTACTATAATCAAAAAAGTAAAGGAAAATATTATTAGAAAAAATAAGAAACAGAATTTTATTTATATCTTAAATAGGCTATAAAGAAATAATTTTAATTCACATCCAGTCTCTATCTTTTTTTTAAAGTTCTCACACTTGTAATTTTTATTTTTTAAGTGCATTTAAAAACACCAACCTTCAAGCTGTTGAATTTAGTATATGTGGAATGTGACTGTATCTCCAGGATGTGCTGTCAGTTTTAAGAAGAATAATGTATATGAATAATGTGAATATTTTCATTGAATAATAAGCCTTTTAAAAGTAATTTCCTTTAGGGCCTACAGAACTACTTCTTTTCTTCCATAGCTTGCTCACTAGTGTAGAATTCTATGTATCAGAGAGTTTAGTTTTCTTCCTATGCATGAGTAATTAGGGTAGTACATGCTCTCCAAACCCACAGGATATTAATTGACATAATTAAAATTAATTTCCAGTTTCAAATTGGAGCTGTATATGGCCATTGGTAGAGAGTCTCTTGTTCCTCAGCAGGAAACATTTTCAGTGACTGAATTATATTAAGAATGTCATCTAAAGAATGAACTCAAGGACATGAGAGCAAGTGCCTCCTTAAATTTGGAACCCTACGCACATGCCTTGCCTCTCCCTAGCCAGACAGATTTTTTTTGGTCAACAGTCAGCTCTCCTCCAGATGATTCAGGAACTGATGTCCTTTTGTTCTATGTCTCTGCCACCATAGAGTCCTTGTTATTCTCTGTACTCATCAGGTAGAAGGAAAAGGAAAGCAGGGAACAAGCAGACACTTCCTAAGAGCATAGCCTATTTAAGTGACAACATTTTATTACTGAGAAGGAGTCATATGGTTGGACCTAAGGGTAAAGGATACTGGTGAAATGGAATCTAGTCACATATCTGGGAAGGAAAGGAAATGGATTTTTGGTAAAAGTTAGCAGTCTGAACTCTCATATGATCTTCCTGATATGAGGAAGTGGAGATGCAACATGGGGGGTTTGGGGGGGTAGGAAAAGAAAAAATGAAAGAAGATGGGATCGGGAGGGAGAAAAGCCATAAAAGACTCAATCTCAAACATCAGACTGAGTGTTGCTGCGGGGAGTGGGGATGGGATAGGGTTGTGGGGATATGGACATTGGGGAGGGTATGTGCTATGATGAGTACTGTGAAATGTGTAAACCTGGTGAGTCACAGACCTGTACCCCTGAGGATAAAAACACATTATATGTTTATTTAAAAATTTAAAAATAAAAATTAAAAAAAAAAGTTAGCAGTCTGTTATTGTATCGGTTGTTTTGCTAAGTGATTCAAGTCTCTATGGACTCTAGAAAACACCTAGTCTCACAAGATAAAGACAACTACATACATATAATTCTAGTGGAACATATACATAGCTGTGTCTTTGTACAGGCTCTTCTTCAGAGCCCTATCTAGAGAGTCATGCTTTAGTCTATATGTAGATAATCTCTTTTGTTCATCAACATTCTCTTCACAGTGAGTAGTCAGCATAGTTGCTCTAGGACATTTGAGGAAAGGAGAGAGAAAAATGAGCTCACATGCATGAAAGAGGGTTTGACAGCAAGTGATACAGAATCACATACCTGATTTTATATTGAGGTTTGTATTTGTATGTTCTGCAGAAGTTGGAAATAATGGAATATTTACAGTATATCAGAATGATCTTAATAAAAGAAGTTAAATGTAAATAGAACCTTGATGGAACTGCAGAACTTCAATTTTTAGAGGTGAAATAGGAAATGACATTCCAAAAACAAGGAACAATATGAGTCATTACATGGCGTAGAGTCCCAGCGTAAAAGTCTCTGGGAAAAGAATCATATTGCAGGACACAGTCCTCAGAACTTGATCGTGTACCTCTATGACACATCGTGGGATGACAAGACTTTCCTATTTTATTGCTGCCTTTTTTCAGATACCGATCATTTGCCTTCTGTAAACCATCATAATCATTATCAAAATTTGTCAAAATTTTATAGTTTCCTTTGATTATATTATTTTACACAATTACTATTTTATGTTCATTGTATAATTACATGGTTTCTGTTTAACAGCAATTTTCTTTTACTTTTAACCAAGATAATATAAGCTTTGAATATCTCACTTTTACATTTATTTCTAAGAAAATATGGCCTTCTGTAATTCGCCTTTAGTCTTTTTTTTTTTTATCTTTAGGCTGATTTTTATCATCTACTCAAAGAAGCAGGACCAATTCATTGCAAAGGCCTTTTTCAACTAAATATTATCAAACCTAAGAAGCACATAATACCTATGCCCCTGAAAGTACTAAAGCTATGACTGATTTCTTTTTCTTAGAATTTCACATTACTGTCTATTCAGAAAATTGAAGTGCTAAAAACCAAAGGCATAAAGTGTTCAGAACACATTTTTGCTTTTAATACTATGTGTTCCTCAGAGGACTTATTGTCTGAAAGAAGCTTAATTTTTTAACTTTTATTTGGGGCCTTAGAAATTTAGTTTGCTTCCATTCTAGAAAAATAAAACCACTTGGAACTGAGAAAGACTTGCTTTGAGAGTGTATAGTGACAACTTTCTAATAATGAAACAAATACTGCCATTTTAAGCAATTCTGTTTCAGCAAGATCAGCACTTACTATTTGTAGAATGAAGAAGCAGGTCATTCTACAACGGGCCTCAGAAAGGAGGCCGTACAAAGGGCAGGCTGGATGAATGAGACCTGCTAGTCTACTGTTTGAAATACGTACTCTATAATTTAATTGTACAGTGACAACACTTTTGCCCTGTGTACTCTAATTATGTATCTCAGAGCAGAATTTGATTCCTGTTATATTATATCTATATAAAATTGTCAGAAATAACAGATTACCAGCTTTATAGTAGACAAGGACATCCTACCTGGAAATGGCAACAAGGAGTGGGAATAGACAGAAATTAGCACAGTCAGGCGGACTAATTGGGATAATTATTCCCTATTCACTCACATTTATTTCTACCTACATATATCATCTGCATATCTCAAATAGTCCAAATGAATGGGGACAGGGCAAGCCCTTTTTCTAGTCAGGATTAGCGTAGGCTATAAGGTATCTGAGCACAGGGCCTGACATTGTTAGCTCCCATGTCAAGGAGAACTCACCTGAGTTGGGCTTATCAGAAACAGGCTCAAGAGTCTTGAATCCAGGGAAGAAGTCTGTAAGAAACCAACTGAGAAGCCTTGCTTTCTCCTGCTCCCTTTGTCCTAGGCTGGGGAACATGCGTGTAGCTCTTAGTATTAGTAAAGAATTCTCTTGTACCAATGACCTTGGCAGCAGTTCCAGGATGCGGGCTGGAAAGAAACAGCAGAGACAAAGTAGGAAGCTTCCAACTTGATGATCATTAGCTTTTCCAGCAGGACACCAAAAAAGATTCCATCTGAACACCACACTCCATAATAGCTCCATAGACTACCAGGCTTGGCTCTGTTTTTCCTAGGCTTCAGGAGAAGCAGAACCTAAAAGTTTTCTCTGACATCTGCATTGTCTTGTGGAAGCAGGATCTGACTATATTTTACTACTAAAACAGTAAAATGTGGTCATTTCAGACATTCAGCTTATTAAAGGAAGAGAGTTGGGGTGCTCAAACAACAAGGCACCATTAAGTTTTTCTTAGATGGTACATTATTAATGTGAGACAAACAATACCTGTCAGATTTCCAATAAAAGGAAGCAAAGTTTCACATGTTGCAAGAAATTTACTTACAAATGTTAATATACCGAAGCCAGTGTACTTCTGCTGAGTATAGGTTACCTAAGAATGAGAATTTTTTTTTTCTGGCTTTTTTCCAGTTTTATTTTAATTTCTTATAAAAAATAATTTTTATCATTGATTTACTATCTCAATATAACCATATCAAAGGATAATTAAAACATTATAGAATTCTAATTTTTCTGAAAACTAGGATTTGATTTTTTTTACCCAGATGAATCACTGCATGAAAAGGGGGAAAATGAGAAAGCTAATTAAAAAAATCTTTCCAAGAATCTTTTTTTCCTTAAGGATTGGGTGCTCTATTTGGTAATTACCATTTTAG
Organism: Mustela nivalis; assembly: GCF_964662115.1. Lineage (NCBI taxonomy): Eukaryota > Metazoa > Chordata > Mammalia > Carnivora > Mustelidae > Mustela > Mustela nivalis. Next base: position 80,724,465 of record NC_139031.1, read on the forward strand.
TTATAGAACCTGTCTGATGCAAAGTTCTTAGATGTTGCTAGAGCCTATTATTACAGGAATTTACCATTTAATTCTTTATAATAAATTGGCAAAATGGAAAAATACACCTTTGCTGCCATTGAATGAAAGGTTTTGGCCTCCAACACACTGTAGTAATTTAAAGATTATGATCAAGTTTTCCAGCCAATCAGATAGTGCAAATAGATATTAGTAGAGAAAAAAAAAAAAAAAAGCCAGAGTATTAGTTTTTGATGAATGCAGATCTCTACCCTGTCTCAGTTTATATTATGTCTTTGTGTTGTGATTTGTGAGACTGGAGGGAAGATATTGATCAGCAAATCCTATTAAAATATTTGTAGTAAAATATGTATGTATTAAATTCATTTTTTTCTCTATTACCCATAGTTTTTGTTGATGTTAGTGTCTCAGCTTATCCTGGGAGAACTACTCAGCATGGTCTCATCGCTATATTTATTATGGGTGAAAGTATATATTATGTGTGAAAAAGGATACTTTTTGAATTTAGAAAGTTGGACTCAGACTTTGGTAAAAGTTGTTTAAAATAGAACTTAATGAAAATTGAGTAAATATGATTGTTTTTGGAGTGGTGTTTTTCCTAATTTATTTAAACTGCTTATTATTATTATTATTATTAAAACTGCTTCTTTTTAAAAAATTTTATAGCAGACCTAAGTTGCCCATAGTAATGAAGTCTAAACCAAAATACATTTTCTGTATGTCTTAAAAAAATTTTTAGTTTATTAATCTTCATCCAATTCTCTGTAAGTCATGGTAAGAATATGATTTCTTATAATTACTGAAGCTATATTTGCACATTTTATGAATTATTTCTTTAAGCCAGCTCTCCCTGCTTCATAAAAGTGTAGAAAACTCATTTCCCCTCTTCCTGGGGTATTTATTCTTTATTTTGATATCCTCATTCACTCATTCATTCAGAAAGCCATGACATCTGAACTCCTTGCTGTTCTGTGGTTTCCCAAATTTTGGTGGGGGAAGGGAAAACCTAACAGCATAAACAGGAGACTTGCAAAGATTGCTCAAGGTTGTTAATATATCATAAATTCTGCAGCTACATTTCCTATGTTGTATTTCTTTCTTACCTTTCATTAGGAGGTTTGATAGATTTAGGATACTGTGAATTGGGCTGTTCATCCTGGGTCAGAAGCCCCTGCACATCTGAGACCTGGGCCACAGAAAAGAAAGTGGTTCTAACACACTTATGGTGTAGTTCTTTCTTCCAATCCAAGATAGAAGGGTGGAAGTACTCATTCTCCCAGAAACATACCTTTTAGACTAAATGTTGCTCTTGCTGGAATTCTGTTCCCTTTTACCAAGACTTCCTTGACATGAATTATGACTTGAGTTCATGAAACCCACACTTCGAGCGCTGGTGGGGACAGGGTTATACTGAACTCTGATCTGAGATTAGATTCTTTATAGATGGAGCTATGATTTGGCTATTGTCACATACCTTAGTTACAAAAAGACCATTTCTCCAACTCCTTTCCAAATTCCCCATTCTACCTTTGCTTGACAACATTTTCTACATCCATCCCTTCATCATCTCATATATAAATAAATCTTGCTTGATATAATTTGTGACTACGATTCAAAGTAACTTCTGAATAAAATAGGATTGCTGGTATGACTCCCAAGTTATTTAATTTGCTTTACTGTTTCACTTAACCAAGACATTACATTTTTTTCATTGAATGCCTTATACCACGTTATTTACAAAATTCTAAAACTGGCCAAGTGGAGAGCACCATACTTGAAATCAGTCATGCAGAGTTGTCCTATCTCTGAAGAAAAGAACATTGTACCTGAAAATTTTGTTCTGCTCAGCACATTCTATTGATGTAAGAATTATACCTTGAGTTTGTGATTCTTCTAGTTAGTTAGATATACATAGGAGTCATGTTACCCTATATTTCTAAAAGGGAATTTTGTCAGTCCAAGGTGATTTGTGGCCTATGGGACTCTCCTCATTTATTGGTTCTTATTACCTTCTCTCTACATGTCTGGATTCTAAAGTGTACAGTCTTATTTTCAGGGTTGTTTCTGGAACACTGGACACGAATTTATACTTATTACATTAAAATATAAGATCCATAGGAACCTCTTGCTGGTTTTGTTGATGACCATATTCTAAATTCCTGGAATAATTGCTGTCACTTAACCAGTGCTGATACATATTGTGGAATAAATAAACTCTTTCAAATACTTGAGTCTCGGCTTTCTGTAGGCATCTTCCTGGGATTCTCACTGTATCTTCCATTGTCAAAGCTGCTGGAACCATAGGCATAGCTCCAAATTATGAAATCCAACTCTATTCCTGCTAGCCCTAGACCCATGGAAAGTTAAAAGGAATTTCAACAGGAAATAATTTCTCCTCCCCATTATATATAGTGAGATTATTTTCATTTTCACAGAATCCATTGCAATTTTTAAGCCAAACATAGTGAATTATTTCCAGGTTAGCTGGAAATAAATATCTTAAAATCTGGCAGAAATGTATAATTTTTATCCAAATGATTAGAGAAGAAAGAATTTCTGATATATGTAATTTTTAAATTAGAAGATTGCTCTCTTGTCTTACTTGCAGTCATCTTTATGTTTTTGCATTTGCTCCCAAACAATTAATAGAGGTAAGATAGCAAAGGTAAGCACCAAAAAGGCAATATGAAACAAGGTAATAGGCACTGATAAGTTAATGCTTTCTCTCTTTCAGGTAAATTTCATTGTCAGTTATTATCTTAGAAATTTGATTTTATTTATCAACAAAAGTTGGCATTTAACTATTCTACAAGCAGTTGGGGGTTATTTATAACCAGTTTTTTCTGTAGAATGATGGCCAAAATGTTCATGATATAACATAAATTTCAAATTATCCTGTATATCAGTGTTGAAAAAAATACAAAATATTTTAATTTTTTAATACTACATGTAGATAGGAGATATGCATTTTATTTGTTAACACACAAGGTACATAGGTTATTCAATATAATTGAATAACATCTCAAGAAATCTTAAAGTTGTCTTCTTTATAAAAAGAACCATATTAGTTCTTTGATCAAAACTCTTCTAACATACACAGCAAAACTCTAAAATAATGCTTGAATTTCTAATAAGCACTCCAGAATTCAAATATTCAAGAAAAATTTATCTCTTTCAAATTACATTAATTATTAGAAGGTTTTGTACTTATTATAATAATGCTACCATTGCTACAGTCCTCTTTTGAGATTATTATTGTTTTATATCTACCTTGCTTTGGGCCAAGATTATATAAATGATTTTTTTATTGATTTGGTGTATGTGGTTCATAAGGTTGAATCTGATTTGATTTCAAGACATACTAGAAATTACTTTTTGGTTAAGACTCTGAAATAAGCCTGATTATCATTTTTCTTATTTGCCTTTCTCATAAAAGTAGAATGTAGAATGTGTATTACATGACCTCCTATTCTATATAACCATTTGCTTTTCTGTAAGATTTATTATTAAGTCAAAGGGTGAGTCAGACCTGTCTAAATAGCCTTCTTTTTATAAAATAAAAATGATCACCTTGATTGCCTTTATATGTTTTATTTCATCATAATCTTAATATTCTTTTCTTTGAAAATGAGTTAACCCATCAGTGCCCAAGTTAGTGTCTGTGCCTTCCTAATGAATTAAGTACAATTTAATTGATTAAAGTCTCATCATGTTTTATAGATTTCATTGTTATGTGACAATGAACTTTGTAGTTTTTTAAGTATGGACAGATGTTGAACTCTCTTTTCTTTCTTACTAATGGATATAGTTCTCAACTGAGATATTACTCTAGTTTGAACCAAAAATAAATAAACTTAACTTATAATTGCTTTAAAAATTTTTTTTGTTTATTTATTTGACACAGAGAGAAGACTGCAAGAGAGGGAACACAGGCAGGGAGAGTGGGAGAGGGAGAAGCAGGCTTCCCACCAAGTAGGGAGCCCGATGTGGGTCCTTGATCCCAAGACTCTGGGAGCATGACCTGAGCTGAAGGCAGATGCTTAACAACTGAGCCACCTAGGCATCCCAACTTATAATAGCTTTTATTTGACTCAATAGATAGCTTAAGCTTTCATCCACAATTAGGGTCAGAGATGTAGGAAGCACATCAGCATATACTAGCAAACTGATTGTTGCATTAAGAAAAATGTATGGTCTTCCCCTGGGGATAAAAATATATGTTTATAAAAAATAAAAAATTAATTAAAAAAAAAAGGAAAATGTGTGTTCTTAATGGACTTCAGAATCAGGCTGGGGTAGCAATCCTTATATCAGATCAATTAGACTTTTTTTTTTTTTTTTTTTTTTTTTTTTTTTTAGATCAATTAGACTTTAAGCAGAAGACTATAATAAGAGATGAGGAAGGACACTATATCATACTCAAAAAACTGTCCAACAAGAAGATCTAACAATTTTAAATATCTATGCCCCTAACGTGGGAGCAGCCAACTATATAAACCAATTAATAACAAAATGAAAGAAGCACATTGACAATAATACAATAATAGTAGGGGACTACTCCCCTACTCCCCTAATAGTAGGACCCTCCCCTCACTGAAATGGACAGATCATCCAAGCAAAAGATCAACAAGGAAATAAAGGCCTTAAATGACACACTGGACCAGATGGACATCACAGATATATTCAGAATATTTCATCCCAAAGCAACAGAATACACATTCTTCTCTAGTGCACATGGAACATTCTCCAGAACAGAACACATCCTGGGTCACAAATCAGGTCTCAACCAGTATCAAAAAATTGGAATCATTCCCTGCATATTTTCAGACCACAATGCTCTGAAGCTAGAACTCAATCACAAGAGGAATACATTTAGTCTCCAAATACATGGAGACTAAACAGCATCCTTCTAAAAGATGAATGTGTCAACCAAGAAATTAAGGAAGAATTGGAAAAATTCATGGAAACAAATGATAATGAAAACACAATGGTGCAAAATCTGTGGGACACAGTGAAGGCAGTCCTGAGAGGAAAATATATAGCGGTACAAGCCTTTCTCAAGAAACAAGAAAGGTCTCAAATATACAACCTAACTCTGCACCTAAAGGAGCTAGAGAAAGAACAACAAAGAAAGCCTAAAACCAGCAGGAGAAGAGAAGTCATAAAGATCAGAGCAGAAATCAATGAAATAGAAACCAAATAAACAATAAAACAAATCAACGAAACTAGGATCTGGTTCTTTGAAAGAATTAATAAGATTGATAAACCCCTGGCCAGACTTATCAAAAAGAAAAGAGAAAGAACCCAAATAAATAAAATCATGAATGAAAGAGGAGAGATCACAACCAATACCAAAGAGATACAAACAATTATAAGAACATATTATGAACAACTATATGGCAACAAATTGGACATTCTGGAAGAAATGGATGCATTCCTGGAGACACATAAACTACCACAACTGAACCAGGAAGAAATAGAAAACCTGAACAGACATATAACAGTAAGGAGATTGAAATAGTCATCAAAAATCTCCAAACAAACAAAAGCCTAGGGCCAGATGCCTTCCCAGGGGAATTCTACCAAACATTTAAAGAGGAATTAATACCTATTCTCCTGAAACTGTTCCAAAAAATAGAAATGGAAGGAAAACTTCCAAACTCATTTTATGAGGCCAGTATCACCTTGATCCCCAAACCAGAAAAAGATCCCATCAAAAAAGAGAATTACAGACCAATACCCTTGATGAACACAGATGCAAAAATTCTCACCAAAATACTAGCCAATAGGATTCAACAGTACATTAAAAAGATTATTCACCACGACCAAGTGGGATTTATTCCAGGGCTGCAAGGTTGGTTCAACATCCATAAATCAATCAATGTGATATAATACATTAATAAAAGAAAGAACAAGAATCATATGATACTCAATAGATGCTGAAAAAGCATTTGACAAAGTACAGCATCACTTCCTGATCAAAACTCTTCAAAGTGTAGGGTTAGAGGGCACATACCTCAATATCATCAAAGCCATCTATGAAAAACCCACCGCAAATATCATTCTCAATGGAGAAAAACTGAAAGCTATTCTACTAAGGTCAGGAACACAGCAGGGATGTCCATTATCACCACTGCTATTCAATATAGTACTAGAAGTCCTAGCCTCAGCAATCAGACAACAAAAGGAAATTAAAAGTATCTAAATCATCAAAGAAGAAGTCAAACTATCACTCTTCGTAGATGATATGATACTATATGTGGCTCCACTCCAAAACTGCTAGAAGTTGTACAGGAATTTAATAAAGTGTCAGGATATAAAATCAATGCACAGAAATCAGTTGCATTTCTTTACACCAACAACAAGACAGAAGAAAGAGAAATTAAGGAGTCAATCTCATTTACAGTTGCACCTAAAACTATAAGATACCTAGGAATGAACCTAACCAAAGAGGCAAAGAATCTATACTCAGAAAAGTATGAAGTACTCATGAAAAAAATTGAGGAAGACACAAGGAAATAGAAAAATGTTACATGTTTCTGGATTGGAAGAATAAATATTGTGAAAATGTCTATGCTACCTAAAGCAATCTACACATTGAATGCAATCCCTATCAAAATGCTATCCATTTTTTTCAAAGAAATGCAACAAATAATCCTAAAATTTATATGGAACCAGAAAAGACCTTGAATAGCCAAAGGAATATTGAAAAAGAAAGCCAAAGTTGGTGGCATCACAATTCCGGACTTCAAGCTCTATTACAAAGCTGACATCATCAAGACAGTATGGTACTGGCACAAAAACAGACACATAGATCAATGGAACAGAATAGAGAGCCCAGAAATAGACCCTCAACAATGATCAACTAATCTTTGACAAAGCAGGAAAGAATGTCCAATGGAAAAAAGTCTCTTCAACAAATGGTATTGGGAAAATTAGACAGCCACATGCAGAAAAATGAAATTGGACCATTTCCTTATACCACACACGAAAATAGACTCACAATGGATGAAGGACCTCAATGTGAGAAAAGAATCAATCAAAATCCTTGAGGAGAACACAGGCAGCAACCTCTTCAAACTCAGCCACAGCAACTTCTTCCCGGGAACATCGCCACAGGCAAGGGAAGCAAGGGCAAAAATGAACTACTGGGATTTCATCAAGATCAAAAGCTTTTGCACAGCAAAGGAAACAGTTAACAAAACCAAAGACAGCTGACAGAATGGGAGAAGATATTTGCAAATGACATATCAGATAAAGGGCTAGTATCCAAAATCTATAAAGAACTTAGCAACTCAACACCCGAAGAACAAATAACCCAATCAAGAAATGGGCAGAGGACATGAACAGACATTTCTGCAAAGAAGACATCTAGATGGCCAACAGACACATGAAAAAATGCTCCACATCACTCGGCATCAGAGAAATACAAATCAAAACCACAATGAGATACCACCTCACACTAGTCAGAATGGCTAAAATTAACAAGTCAGGAAATGACAGATGCTGGCGAGGATGTGGAGAAAGGGGAACCCTCCTACACTGTTGGTGGGAATTCAAGCTGGTGCAACCACTCTGGAAAACAGCATGGAGGTTCCTCAAAAAGTTGAAAATAGAGCTACCCTATGACCCTATGATCACACTACTGGGTATTCACCCTAAAGATACAAATGTAGTGTCCGAAGGGGAATGTGCACCCGAATGTTTAAAGCAGCAATGTCCACAATAGCCAAATTATGGAAAGAACCTAGATGTCCATCAACAGATGAATGGATAAAGAAGAAGTGGCATATACACACAATGGAATACTATGCAGCCATCAAAAGAAATGAAATCTTGCCATTTGCGACAACATGGATGGAACTAGAGGGTATTATGCTTAGCGAAATAAGTCAGTCAGAGAAAGACAACTATCATATGATCTACCTGATATGAGGAAGTGGAGATGCAACGTGGGGGGGTTTGGGGGGTAGGAAAAAAAATAAATGAAACAAGATGGGATCGGGAGGGAGACAAACCATAAGAGTCTCTTAATCTCACAAAACAAACTGAGGGCTACTGGGGGGGAGGGGGGTGGAGTTATGGACATTGGGGAAGGTATGTGCTATGGTGAGTGCTGTGAAGTGTGTAAACCTGGCGATTCACAGACCTGTACCCCTGGGGATAAAAATATATGTTTATAAAAAATAAAAAATTTAAAAAATTAATTTAATAAAAAAGAAAAATGAGTGGTCTTATACCTGATACAAAGGAAAAAGTATGATTATGGCTTGAATCTAGAAAATGAAACTGGGCTGGATTATAATTTCATAAATAGCTTAATTTCAGATTGTTTCTTTAAACATTTATCATCACCAAGTGAGTGAAAGTGCTATTATTTGTGTTTGGTGAAATGTTGTTATCATTAGTTATTATCTACCATATGAGTTTTATAACCTTAAGGTTAAATGATGTCTTATCATAACTGATTCATATTAAAAGTTAAATTTTATAAATCAGATATTTTAAAACAAAAATATTGGACTGATATGATTATTAGTGTGGGTGGTTTTTCTGAAAAGGGCATTAAAATTCCAACATATTTCAGATTTTAAAAAAGAAAGAAAAAGAAGAAGGAAATAAGAAATGAGATAGGGTGAAGTTATCTAAATCCATAGAAAAAATTAAAGAAAATTAAAGTATATTCTTTAATAACCCCGGACAATTTTATGCATGCTTAGTGATGGATAATGGACACTGAAGGGAAAAGTCTAAATTTGAAATATGAATTATTTAAAGCCAGTAGTTATATCTAGCAATAAGGTGACTATGATAAAAAAGAGAGAATATAAGAAAGAACACAATTAGAATAACAGAGACTATGGATCAGCATTCCAAAAGTAGAAAGAGGAAACATTTTCAAAAAGTTTATTTTATTTGAAAGCAACAGTTTGTTCATGCAAACCTCTGATGATAGATGTTACTTTCAGAGTAGTGTTGATTTTTCAGTTGGATAATAGTATATCTTTTTTTAAAAACCTTTCCTTTTTATATTAAGGTATAATTGACATATAACATTATATTAGTTTCAGGTGTACAACATCATTTGATATTTGTACATTTTGAGAAATGATCACCACAGTAAGTCTGGTTAACATCCATTGCCCTATATAGTTACAAAATGTATTTTTCTTCCTCATGAGAACTTTGAAAATTTATTCTCTTAACAACTCTTAACTATGCAATACAGTAGTATAAACTATATTTTCCATGCTATAATAGTATAAATTGTAAAGCAGGGATATCCTAGAAGATGTTGAAAGTTGAACACCAAAGTGGTCATCAAGATCCTTGGAAGTGTCTGTGGTGGCAGAAGTGGCAATATGGCCTATCTAGAAAAGGAAGGCAATAGTAAATCATTCCAAGAGCAAACAAATGTGCACGTCCTACTAATGTAAAGAGAAGAGATAATTCCTGCCCAGGTCTAAAGCTTGCATCCTGTGTAGAGTCTCTGGACAGCTGAGAAGCTGAAATCAGATGTTAGTGTCTTGTGAGTTAATGCTAACACAGTAAAAAACAGGAATAAGAATTTATGGGTGATTTCTGGTGAAGTGAATAAATTTGGAAGACTGAGGCATCCCAGATTATTCATATATATACACATATATATGTGTGTGTATATATATATACACACACACATACATATATATACTTGCACAAAACATATATACACATATAAATATTTTAAAAATATATTAACAATATCATTCTTATATTTAACTTAAATCAATTTTTAAATAACTTAAATTTAAAATTACTTTTTAATTTAATAATTTAAATTTTAACTGTTTAATATATATTTTTACACTTGATCTTAGCCAAAAGGCTAAGAAGCAATTTATTTTAAATAAAAGTGCTGTCTCAAATTTTGTATACTGTAAAAATTTCTGGAAGGGAAAAAAGAAAAAGTTTCTGGAAAGGTATTTTCCAGACAGTGCAGTGGAATTGTTCCCTGGAGGTATACCATATGCCTAATTATGTAAAAAAATTAATGAAAAAGTATCAAGGCTGAATATGTTATTATGACACCTTAGAGTAACTAAGGCATCCGTGTTCAATAATTTTCATTGCTTTAGAGTATTAGCCCCAACTGTTAGTTTAAGAATGACCAAGTAAAAATACTCTTTTATTTATTTACTTATTTTTATTTCATATCTTTTCATGGTAATTACCAGTTAGTCTACTACAACTATACTTGCAAGACTCTAATGGGAAATTATCTGCTTTGGCTATGCTCTCAATCACAACCATTTTTTTTTTTTTAATCCTGAGATAGATACACAATTGGTACTCTAACTTTTGTGTAAGATTGTTAAAACAGATATTTCATTTTAAAACTTTGAATCCGGTGGAATATTCTTTAAACCATTATAATAATTGTGGGTATAAATGCACAGACAGTATCTCAACATTAGTTGGTTACATGCATCTCTAGGTAATATCTTCTAGATTTTCTGTCCACTTTGACAAAACCATGTACAGATAATTTACTACCCAGTTTTAGAATTTTGCTTAGAATTTATATTATTAATATCAGTTACTATTAATGGTGCTGCTGTTGCTTTGGGATCCCAGAGTTGGTGAAACAACAAACATAGTAAGACTATATATTTCTTTCTGGCTTTCAGATGCTTGTTTACTTCTCCCTCACAGCTTTAAAATACAGTGCAAGTAATTTCATGTAATCATAATCTCCCTGTTTCAGAGAGGGATATAATCTATTGAGAGATAGTGAAATAGATTGATAAGATAAAAAATAGGTGAGGAAGATAGAGGCTTCTGATAAATGTCTGATAAGAGTAGCTTTTTTTTTTTTTAATTTTTAGGACTATAAGTGATGGTTAAATGCAATAGAGTAGACTTTCTACTTCATTAAATCTGTAATAAAAATGTGAAAGAAAAATATTTTTAAATTCAAACATTTGTTGAAATTTAAAGTCATTTTGCCTTAGGTATTTTTATTATACTTAAACATTATTCCATTTCTGGTCCTGAAAGAGTATAATCCAAATTTACTATTGTTAAATAGTACTCTAGGTTAAGTACCTCCCGCCTTATTTTTTTTTTATTACAGCCTTATATTTTTGCAACCTTGCACATTATAGCTTCAATAGAGACCTTACTCCGTTCCAGCCTTTCAGTGATTATACTTTATGTACATGCCTTTTGTACTACTGCGAACATTTTAGTATGCTTAGATCATTTTAAAGTTCCTTTAAACATGGTCATGGCTACAATGCTATAAAGAAAACCATAAATAAAGGTGCTCCTAGTGTGTTTGAAGCACCAATTTTCCTATAGTCTTCCCTGGAAATTTTTTTTTAAAAGATTTTATTTATTTATTTGAGAGAGAGACAGTGAGAGAGAGCATGAGCAAGGAGAAGGTCAGAGGGAGAAGCAGACTTCGCATGGAGCTGGGAGCCCGATGCGGGACTCGATCCAGGACTCTGGAATCATGACCTGAGCCGAAGGCAGTCGTCCAACCAACTGAGCCACCCAGGTGTCCCCCCTGGAAATTTTTTTCATGCTCATTATCAATTAGTCTACTGCAATTATACTTGCAAGTGTTTATTGGGAAGTTATCTGGGAAATACTATACTGTTTAGAGATTTGTGAAAAACCAGATTTCCATCTAAATGAAACCGTTTAGTATGTTCCTGTTACTTTGAGGTTTCCATAGTCAATACAGATGAAAGCTTTTCCAGTCTACATATAATAAAAGGTAAAGTGTTGTAGAAGTTACATTCTTTGCCCATTAAACCTTTGAGACATTTCAGATGCAGTTTAATGAATGTAGTTTAATAGTTATCCAGAAAAAAATAATGTGTTTTTTTATTAATACACTGGAAATTTTATGAATTTTTACATTGAAGCTATTTTATAACCAATTGCTTACATTTTTAAGGCAAATTAATGAGAAGAATAAGTTTTGGGGTAGGTAACCCAGCAGTTATTGTTTGGACTAAAAATAGATTGCTTTGTGTTATTTTTACGAAAGTATATCCCTTAAAAGAAACCCCAAAACTTGCGGGCGGGGGGAAAAAGGCTTATAGGCCTGCTGCTGGTGCTTCCAAGAAGTCTTCAGGTTTTTCTGTTTTCTGGCTAATTGAGTGACTGACCCTTGTAACCATAGGTGGTTATATTTATTGATATTGTCCAATATGATTGATTTATTTTTTATAGAAATGATATTCCCAACAGGAGATTGCATAAATATTCACCTGTGGTTTCTCTCATAAGTTCTGTTGCTTTTGTTTTGTTTTGGGCACTTACTTTTTAATACATCTGGAATTTATATATATATATGTATATATATATATAAAATACATATGTATATATGATATATGATACATATATAATATATGATATGTATATATAATATATGATATAATGTTAGGAGGATGTATTTGTTTTTTTCTCTTGAATTCATTAATTGCCTCAAAACAATTAAGTAAATGCTCCATTCTTTCACTATTCTTTAGAATGACTGTTATTATAACTTACATACCTAATGTGCCACTTACTGTTTTCTTTAACAAAAGTATAACTTTTATTTCTTTTCCAAATTTTCAAATTTTATTATACTATCTAGGATATTCCAAATATTACCATATTACCTTATTCCTACAGTTAATCAGAATTCTTGTGGTATTTCATCATTTAAAATGATGTCAGTTTTGGTGTGTTGTATCAGGTTAGGGAAACATCCTTGTGTTTCTCCTGGGCTAATCAGATGATTATTTTGGCCTCTGTCAAAATAAACATATTTTTTCCATTGATGTGTCGGTTTGAACTTTACTATTGATAGATTTTCTAATATTAAATTATCTTTACATTCTTGGCCATGGCATATCATTTCACGTGAACAATATAAATAAAGCCTATAATATGAATAAATACAATCTTTGATTCTTCTGTTTTGGGATTTAAAACTTAAGATGAAATCAGAAAGTTATTGAGATACTTCACAATTTACTACATATTTTACTTTGCTTAGTAGAAATTATATAAGTTCCAAGCAATATGTACAGTTATTTCCATGATAGGTTAATAGTTTATATATGTGTGTGTGTATATTTTAAAGATTTATTTATTTGTTTTAGGGAAAGACAGATGCAGGAAGGGGCAGAGGAGCCCAGTGCAGGGCTCCTGAGATCATGACCTGAGCTGAATCCAGGAGTTGGATGTACCACCCAGGCGTCCCTAGTTTATATATTTGTCCAAATACCTTATTATTCTCAGAGATAACTATGGAAGGATGTGATTAAATACAAAAATTAATCAAAAAAATACCTATGGACCATGTACCACAGAGAAATGCCTTTGCCTTTAGTCACATGACTGGATATTTTAAAGTCCAGTTTTATACCTGTATTATTTATATTTTGATATTACTATTGAGCTCTTCTTAAATATTATTGTGAATATTTTTATCAGCCTTATCTCTATGACTCATGAGAATTCTAGGTCCAAATAAATAAAGATTAGACAGTCTATGATTACTTACCATGAAGTGTAAATTCAAGAGAGCAAGACCAAGCATTATGAATATTCCCTGTTAGGAAACAATAGGTCAAACACCTCACAGGCTATTCACAGATAAAAATGGAGACAACTGGATTTATGGAGCATTTTCATGAGCCAGACAGGGATGCCTACCAATCCTGGCCTCACCAAGGTGCATCTTTACTTTTGCTTTTAAGTAGCTTCGTTAGAATATAAATGTGGAAAAACAATTATTTTCAGTTTCTCATTTCAATCTTCTTGTCTTTAAAATTTTTTTGATCTTTTTTCAGATCTTTTGAAGATGATTTGGAAATAATTTCATATCACTATTGATAAAGCAGGGATAGCAAATTAGAATTTTTTCATGCTTCTTAAAGTATATGATGTCTATTTAAATTCATTTTTAACAAATGTAGATATGTCCCTCAAAGATTTGTAATTATGAAGAGCTAGGGATCAAGGATTATTGTTTAACCCTTATAGAAACCCCTAGGTACCATTGGTACCATAGGCAGATAGGAAACTGAGGTACAAGTATGTTACATAAGTTTTTCTAGTAGTTAAGATATAGGGCTGGGATTCTGGTTTTAGGCAGTCTGGCTCCAGATTATGTACGTATAACCCTGTTTTGGTACTCTGTGTCTGACAACATGTCCCCACAATGTTATGGTACAGTGAGATTTATATCATGAGATTTTAGTAATAAGAATTAAATTAGGAAAAGTCATGATAAACACTTCCTGGAGAGAATAAGGAGAAAAATATTCTTCTGTTAATAAACCGACTTTGATTCATTCTTCTCTATAGTGAACTTGAGCTGTAATAGAATTCCCACTAGATTATGATTCAAAGGAACGCCTGCCTTTTTTAAAGGTAAAACATTCATCATAAAATGAATGTGAAAGACAGATCTCCATCTAGATAAATAATTTATGGTTGAGTGTAAAAAGGTAAGATTTAGATTCAAGACAGAAGGACAAATTGGGAATTATTTCTCCCTCAGCTTGCCAAAAGCTGTTAGATTGTCACAGAGGTAAGACTGAAAGAAATACTGCTTCTCCCTATTCCCCAGCAATATCAGGACTAGCATCAATACTCTCATGATGGAACATTCAAACTGTACTTTTAGAGTAAAACAGATATGAGGGAAGAGACCAGACAAGTAATATGGAATTTTTTATTTCTATTTTAATAGTACTTTTTTAAAAAGTTACTTCCTTACTGGCTTATTATAATGAAAATTATTAATAACATTTATAATATACACATGCAGTGTCTATGCAGGTATATTAATAAGTTATACTGAACACTTGGTACTTTGTCAAAATCTTCTCATTGATTATCTGATTTAAACTTCACCACTATCCTCGTTTCACAAAGGAGGGAAGAGAAGCCAAAATAGTTTATGGAACTTTAATAAGAAGATCTAACTCAAACCCAGTTCTACTTAATCTCAAATCTGGTTGATTACAGGTATTGCCACCAGCATCATTATTTGCTAAGACATCACTAATTCATATTTGTCAGATGATATAATCTGAATTATGAGCTTTTTATAAAAGAGAGAATAGCCCATAACCATTAAAATAAGCTATACTAATCATTAGTTACTTAAAACTTATAATATTTACCACCATAATTTGGAATGAGTTTTCTGTTAATAGTGTACAAATAATTAGTTATTTAAAAAGAAATCCTTCAAAACAGCATATTTTAAGTAAACTAAAAAGTAGCCTCCTCTGGGCCCTACTTTCCTTTTATCCCTTTATTGAGGCAATTTTTTATTTAGAGATAAATGAGACAATTTTAATTAATGGTAATGATTTGAAAAAGACTAAGTGAGGGGGAAAATTCAAGTTAACGTTAAGTGGAAATCTAATAGAATAATAATGAAAAATCAGAACTAGGCTTCAAATTCAGCTGTTATTTCAAATCACTGGAGTGAAAGTGGCAACACTTTCCTACCCTCAGTTCTCCTGTAGGGCAACAAACATGGATGTTATACAGGTTATTCTAGTGGACAAGAAATAGGTAGCCCTTTTGTAATATGGTCCATCATTTTGCTGACCAGAAATGTTGTTTCAGCTAGTAATGGCTGTAAAAGGCAAAATGCTTAGCACCATTATTAGCAGAAAGGAAGCAAAAGAGAACATAAAAGAAAGGAAAATTGTGAAAGACTTAAGTGATAAAGGGGTAGGAGAAATTCTTTGAGGAAAAAAAAAAAAACCAAAACAGAAAAGAGAAAGAATGAAAACTCACTGGACTTGGGCAGCAGTGTGAAGGTGTTCCATACAAGAAAGACAGCAATACCTGAGACCTCACTGTGCTTCCCTGAGGGACCAGCTAGAGTAGCCATGGTATCAGAGGGTTTGGAGCGTGGCCCCAGTCCAGGGGCTGTTTAAAGCTATGGAGTCAGTGCACATATCACAGTGGTTTCATCATGCCTAACTCCTGTTCAGAACACTTTGTTTTGTAAAATATAAAAGTGTCTATTGTAACATACATAGATTATTCTCATAGATAGAGGCATAAATGTTTGAATGCCAAAGGAGTTAATTTCCAGTATTGTTAGCTCTTGTCAAATTTTAAAACACAGTGGAGAGTATGTTTTTCTCTAGAGAATATGTTTTTCCAAGTGTTCGTATTTTGCAGACAGTAAAGTCACTTAGTAAATATTTATTAAAATAATTTGTTAACTCCAGGAATAGTATACATTGTGATAAAACACAAAAAGACCTTGATGTTCTTCCAGTTTGAAGGAAATGTTAATTTGACGGTTAGAGAGTATTGTGAAAAATTAATGTCAATATGGTACCTTCTTGACAATATTTCCTGCGTAGCCTTATGAAAGTAAGTGAAATTATCCTTCCATTTTAATGGGATCCTTGCCAGACAATGAAATAGGATATGTCTTAAATTTCTTTCTGTGTCAAAAATGAGCTTGCAGTACTCTGAAATATAGCCACTTATTAGCTATATGACTTTGGACAAGTCACTTATCTCCGCAGTATCCCGGTATCCTGACCTGAAAAATGACTCAATTCTACTTCATAGAAGTTTTATAAGGATTGAAGGAGTTATTATTGGGAAACACATAAACAAGTGACGGCTACATAGTCAGGGTTGTATAAGTCTTTGCTGTTATTAAAACTTGGGTTAATTTCTAAATGAACTTTTCCTATTGATGTTGTCTCCTTTCTCCAGAAAATTATAATCAAAGTTTAGTTACTCCACTTAGCTTTTATAATAGCCCAAGCAGCATCCACTAAATCAAAAACCTTTTCCATATTTACATCACATCTGGCTAAGACAGAAATCATGGGATGGCTTGACCCCCAAAATTTGAGAACTGAGAAAGAGCAGCATCTGTCTTCTCCATCTGTTTAACCAAGATTTCTTAATTATCTGTAAAAAAAAAAATCTTTAGTCTAAATCACTCACTGCTCAGTTTAATGAACTGTATTTTGTGACATAACATCCAAAGCCTGTGCATTCATGAAGATTATCGACTGATTATGTTTTCCATGAGGATAAGGAAGGCTAAAAATGAAATATATCTAACACACGTGCACTATTATTTTGATAAGAATGGTTAGAGCTGTTACTCCTGGAGCTTTTTGTTGTATCTGTTACCTCCTATTTTTGTTGTGGTCTTATTTTTCCAAAATCAAGTCACTGTCACTAATTGTTCCCTCCAGTGATGCTTGTCTGCTGCTGATGTTCTGAAGCAATTGATGTTGATGTTACATTGGTTCAAATTATACTTTCGTTTGCCCTTGAAGCTTTTTGGCTGTCCATCTTGTGTTTGATTGCATTCCTTACTCCATCCTGTAGCAGCTGTTTTAACATTCTTTTTTATTATTATTTTTCACTTGCTTCACTTGCTGAAATGTTAGAACTTGGCTTCATTGCCAATATTTTAATAGTGTTCAGAAATCTCATTATTGATTTTGATATTGATGCTGTTTGATAATGGATGGCAATGAATCTTGTCCCCAAGCTGAAAATGCTTTTAGAAATGAGTCTAAATCTCTTGCCATTAGAACTCCTTAGGAGACCATCATTTCACAAGCTGGCTGTATACTGTGAAGCTGGAGGCTTGTTGTGCTACAGTTTTTCACATTTCCTATTGTAGAGCTGAATCACGTACATTTTTCTTCTGTTTGGTAGCATGACATGTCTGTGATAATTTAGTAGCTTTAAGACTTCATTTATAATTTTGTTTGGGAGAATCAGAGTAATTCCCATTTCACAGACCAAACCTAATATATCTGACTTTTAAAATATGTAGCTGTTAGTTATTAAAAAGCATATTTTTATGAGGATGAAACATAAAACATAAAATGTACAAAAGATTTTTTTTTATATTTGAAAAAGTGTTCTTTCCCTAAATCCCCGTAGTACTTTACATCTCATAATCTTTCTCTCAGGTGTGACTCTTCCCTTCTAGTAGACTCTATGAACAGAGGAGTAAGTTCTCAGTGATCTTGACATTTCCCAAAGCACATACCCAGTAAGATTAATGATGAATAACTATTTAGTTATTTGACTTTCCTGATAATCTTGTGAAGCTAGGTCTAATTTACATTGGTTTGATCACTGAGATGGGCTTAACTGAATACCACACTGAATACCACAAGCAATGAAGATTCCAGAAAGTGGCAGAAAAGCAATGTGCATGGGGATTCATGATATATGGAGGGAGGCCAGTCTGAATAATTGAGAGGTCTGAGCTATACAGTAACAAAACATTTCATAAAATAGGCTGGAATTCCAGGTATTTTAAAAATTTGAAGTAAATATCTTTTTTCCCCCAATTAATTTAATACTATTTCCAAGAAATGTTCCTATTGGATATATGCTCTACATGACTAGAGAAATTTGATGCCTAACAATCATATTATTGGTTTAAATTATTTTGTCAAAATTATTCTCTTAAATAGGCTAATATATTATTAGTTTACCCAGAAAACATTTTTTTTCATTGTTAATCCAAAGTATACTTTTGGCATAATTCTCACATATTTTAAATTAGCAAGCTACAGTTGAATGGGTGTTAATTACATATGTTAGTATATAACACATTACATATATATGTTTTATTTTTGGTTTAACTATACGTACACAGTAGGAAGGGTGTTCTTCTGAAGGCTGTGCCCAGTCCTGCACTCAGAAGTTATCACCAGTTACAAACCATGGCTTGCTAGATGAGCAGTTAACCCCCCTGTTGGTAGAGTGAGGTTTGCACTCGGAGTGTACAACCTAGCTACCTTACCCCAAGATTTCTTTCTGATGAGACTTCAAATTTCACAGTTCATTTGATCATACAGAATGAAATTATACTCAATGCACATGCACTTAACTTTCCTTAAATCATATTTTGTTCAGTCTTATTAAGGTGTAATTGACAAGTCAAATTATAAGATATATAAAGTGTACATGATGATTTGATTACATTATGAAAAATTACCCATTGAGTTAATTAATATGTTTATCAGCTCATATTTACCTTTTCATTTTCTGTGAGGGCATTTAAGTTCTACCCTCTTAGCAAATTTTAATTATACAATAAATACAGTGTTATCAATTTTAGTCACCATTTTATACATTTGATTTTCAAATGTATTTTCAAAAGTTTGTAACTTTTACCAAACTATTCCTGTTTTTCCCACTTCCAGCCACTAGAAACCACTCTTAATGCTGTTTCTATGAGTTTGACTTTAAAAAATAAAATAAAAATATATTTAGGTTCCATTTGTAAGTGATACCATGCGGTGTTTGTCTTTCTCTGTCTGGCTTATTTCACTAAGCATAATACCCTCCTGGTTCATCCTTGTAAATAAGACAGGTTTACTATTTCCATTTTTAGGGTAAAAAGTGAAAAAAATGACTAAATATTTCATGCCAGTTTACATAACTTGAAAGTGTTAAATATAATAACTCAAATGTAAGTATTCTGACTCAAAGTCTATGATACTTTCTGCTACAAAAAGTTACCTCTTTATCAAAGTACTAGAAATTGGTCCTCTATGGTACTTATTTATCATGGAATATTTTAAGCAGTAGCTGATTAGTAACTTTTTTCTTAAAGATTAAAAATAAAACAGCACTATGGAATAATAATTAACGATAATTTATGTTGTAGTAGAAAACTTAAAATCTATTTCACCAATGTTCTTTCCTTTATCTATCCATAGGTGGCTTTGGGAAAATTGCTAATGCTCTCTAGATTTGTGTTTTTATCCATGGAATGTAGGCGTAAACAATTCTAAGTTCCTTCACATTTGAACATGTGATTCCATTATCATTAGTTATCCTGGAATGTACTTAACAGTTTTCAGAAAAAGAGAACAGAGTTCTATTGATAGAACAGAAAAAATCATGTCACTGTGTTTCTTCTTCTGCCTTGCCCATTTAATTTCTCCTTCTTGAGACTTTGTTAATAAATGAGCAACTCTAATATTTTAATTAACCTTTTACTCAATGATGAAAGTTATACACATAAAAATCAACATACCTTTTACGTAGTAAGAGAATTGTTCCCTTTCATAATAATCTTAATTGGTATCACTCACTTTTAAAAAAAGTAAATGTAATGTCAACATTACAACCCAAATTGCTCACTGTATTGTTACAGATATGACCAGTAGTGGATGATAATATTTCAGTTGCTAACTCAGCAGTTAACCATAACTTACTTATTTCTTTGAGTAAAAAGTAATTTAATCATAAATGAAGTACTATTATTCATTCACTGTGGCAGCTATAGATAAAAGCTCTTCAATTTCTTCAGTCGGACACTTCATTTTTGAAGCATTTCTGAATTCTTCCAGAGGGGTATGTTTTCTGAATTTGACATAAAATGACTTTTAATGTGCTTAAAGACTTTAGAAACTGACAGAAATCTCTATTTAGTCATAGTCAAACTGAAAGGAAGGGACTGTCCATAGTAGTAGTAGTGAAGAATCCCTTAGGAGGGGCCAGATGGTGAGTGAGCAAGGAACTACTGAAAATTAGGTCTATTTCCTCGTATATTAAAAAAGAAACCTCCATAATCATTTATTCATTGATTCAACAACTATACACTGAGTGCAGTCAGTGTTTGAGGCATTGGAGCCTTATCAATGAACATAATCGCTAAAAACCACTGTCATCATGGAGCTTACTTTCTCTATCTTATGCTCTTAATCTATTCTGTTTTAAGTCTGGTCTATTCTATTATGTATTCAACAGTTGTCATCTATAACTCTACAGGGGATCAGTTTGTAGTATCTTCCTCTCATCTCAGTACCAAGCTTTGTCATTTTTACATTCCTTCCTGCCAAACCCCTCTAGTTTAGGTACCTGATTCATCACTTATCTCCTGGCTTGGTTTCATTTGTTGAATTCTATCATAATCTTCCCTTTAGAATGATACTTCTGTGAAGTGAGACACTAGCAAACTCCATTTTTGACAGAATTTGGAACCTATCCCCCTACACTTTCATATATTGGTTTGCTAATGTCTTACAATTCTACGAAGAGGGAAACACTGCAGTTTAAGTACATGGTAGTAGAATCAGACAATGTAAGTTCTGACCCTAAAGTTAGACCTCAGTGCTTTATCTATAAAATTGCATAATTATAGGAGCTACATTATAGGGTGGTACTTCCATGTACTTGTTTACTCACTCAAGTTTCCAAAAAATTAGGACACAGTTGTTTATAGTTTTCTTTTGGAGACTTGTCATGGATACTGATAAGTAAAATACTAGACTAGAAAATGGTAGATGAACAGACACAATGCAATGGGATTTTAGAAGGAAAAAAGATTACTATGTCTAGAATGACCAGACAAGACTTCATAGAAAAGTTAGAATATCATTAGATGGATATTTGATAAAAGCACAGTGTTTCTGATTTTTTGATTTCTCACTTGTGTTTATTCATTAGGCTTAACAATAGTATGTACACTTTTTGGAAATGATTAAATCCTTTGAAAAGTTGCCTTAAGGGTGTAAAAATTGACCATCAGTCAAATAATTTAGTTTTGATTTTGGTCATGGTCTATAATTTCTCTTCAGAAGTGAAAAGTAGTAAAGTTTGAAGGGAAAGATGAAGTCTTGTATTTCTTTTTTTACAGACTTTTCTGGGGACATGTCATGCCTTCTAATCTGAAGCAACAGTGTGGGGATTAGCTTAATACTCTTGAGGCTGAAACAAAGCAGAGCCAAGGTTCTTTATTCAATCTTTTGTATAAAGTCCATACATTAAAGAGAGCTAATGCAACTCACCAAAATGAGCAAATGAATTATTTTTGAACCATAGGACCTGGCTGATTGTTTCTAGTCCTGCCAAAAGAATTTTTATTTCAAGTGTTAATTGATTTTTTTTATTGTAATTGATTAAATCACTATAGTATTTATTGATATAAGTGTAATGACTCAAAATGATTAAGACATGAATCCTTTTTTATAAGTGTAGATTGCATTAGAGGAATCAAATACTTTCCAAAGCAGCATATTAGGTTTTCCAATTTCCATTAATTGACACAAGGAATGTATAGGTGTTTCATTGATCCTTAGTAATATGTAATTAGATTATCTAATGTGGTAAGCTCTCCATTGCTTACACAAATAAGGGCATGACATTGTGAGCAAACTCGGACATTGTGATGAAACAATTAACAACAATTTCTAATGTGGATATACTATCCATTTTCTATTTATAGATATATATGCCAAAATGTTTAGGGATTCTTGTCAAAAAATAAACACTCACAGTCACAAATGTAATATCTAACTTAGATGCAAATTGCTCAATTATCACTTCTATTTGTGTTTAATTATATCATGATCATTATGAAAAGGAATGATTTATCTTAATATGCACCTTTTTATGAGAATAAAAGCATGAATATAGCTACAGAAAAATAGGCATAATATGGGACTGTAAAGAAGTGTTAAAAAAACTGATAGGATATACTAAATTTACTACTCAGTTTTTCTCTTGGAATGCGAGTACAGAATGGGGCTAGGGATGAAGAAAAACCTCAAAATATCTGTGCTTTTTCTGATGTTTATTTATAAGATAAAACAAATACAACTATCAATTCTGAGTAGTGGGTTACATTTTGATATTATTCTCAATTTTATGAACATCTTGTGTGTGTGCATGCATGTATGTGTACTACTTATTCCACATGCCACAACAGAAAAAAAAAAAAAAAACCCTTGTCTCATTCTTTATCACATCTCATCGGTTTCCAGTTTTATATTATGTTGGGAGTTGTACAAGCCTAGTAAAATAGTTTTGGGATCAAGGTATAATACACATAAGTTTCCGTGCCTGCTGCTGTCTTTATTTATCCCAGTAGCATTTTGGCAGCCTTTCTATATTCTATATGACATTTATACCTAATTCAACCAGAATTTCTGACTGGACAGAATGTGTAGATGACGAAAAATATTCCCTAGTTAGAGAATCCTAGTTAGAAAAATATTCCCTAGTTAGAGAATTCCCTAAGCTGAATTGTTTCATCAGAGATGGTGCTGTTAAACACACACACACACACACACACACACACACACACACACACATCCATAAAACAAAAACCCTCCCCCCAAACCAGAAAGATCTATCTGCAGAATAGTCTGTGGAAATGGAGTAAAGAAGGCAGGGTTAGGTCCATGAGTAGAACTGTCAAACATTTTGAGAAGGAATGCTGTCATTTATACCCACTGGGACTTTATAAGAAGTTATTTTCTGAGTTTGAGGTAGTTATCTAAAGCCAGCTTATAAAACTTCTCTTCCAAAGTGTAGGAGCTATAATTTACAGTAGAAATGCTCAAAAAGGAGAATCAGAATTATACGTGGTTAAATGTTTTATAATTTACTTTTAAATTTACTATTTTTAGACTATATTCTGTTTACATGTGTTTGCTTTTTTCTTATCTTTAGTCAAGAGCCATCTTAAAAATCTGTAATGTTCAGAGATAAAGACCCATGATGGTTGCCAAGCTGATAATGATGTGATGATGGTGTAGCACCTTCCATTTTGTTGCTTAGGTGACTAATGGATTTTAAAATGGGCATTTAAAAAGTCAAGTAGTACTCTTTAAATCCAAGCAGTAAGCAAGAACGATATCTTGTTCCCCATCATCTGAAAGAAATGAATTCAAAGACTTTTCCCCCCGCCAAAAGTGACACTTATTCACTTATGGTGTGAAAGACGGGATCAGGCTGCAGTAAATCAAGACTGCTACAAGTCTGTATTATCTGAATCCTTCCTAGGTGAGGTTGTCCTGAGACATCCGCTATGGGAGTTGGTGGTCACAGAGACAGCTGTGATGGAAGAGCAACAGCATCTGTTCGTGGGTGCACTTGACCCTGGAGATACTACCAATTGGGAAATGTTAAATAAAAATATGACATAAGAATCAGAGAAGAGGAAATAGTCATTAAGAAAGAAAGGGATAGAAGAAGATTAAAATATGAATAAAAATACAGATCATAAATGAAAAGGAATGTAGCATACTGAAAATGAAAACATTATAGTGTTTTTTAAAAATCAATGATAAAGCAGGCTATATTCAAAATAAAAGAAACAAAAATATAAAACCAATAAATTAAAAAATTAAATATATGAAAATTAGGATGATATAGCATTAATAATTGAATTAGGAAATATGGCAATAAAAGTAACATGTAAATAATGGTGTTAAAATACAATAATATATTTTTTCTTGAAAACACTCAACAATTATAAAGATTGATTATGTTGAAAAAGGCCATATAAGACAAGAAAATACAAGAGACAAATAATAATAGGTAAATTCAATCAGAGCTTATATAGAAGGCAAACTCTGTTTTAGTGATTAAAAGCTAGCATATATCACCGCAGTGAAAAATTCTCATGCAATGCCGAATCAGGTTATTATAAGAGCCAGGAATTTCTCTTCATGAAAACAGGAAAACCTAAATAGTGAAGAATGAGAAAGAGACAACAATAATGACAACATAAAGAAACACAACTATGGAGATGCAAATGGGGTGAATCCTGAGTAAATATCTGCATGGCCATGCTTTCTTTCTTGCAGAAATGTCTCTGAAATCAAGAACTCCAAAAGTCAGAAAGTTCCTTGGGCAACCATGTTCCTCCTGTAGCCTTATGTAAAGAGAAACAAAGCAATCAATGCTTCTTCTGGCTTCCTGGGAAATCTTGTACTTCCTAACTGGTTCCATGTTTTTTAGGACCTATTTTGGTATTGTGTTATTACTATAATGGTTATATCCCTGACTGGCCAGTTTTCAAGAACAAAATTCTTACCTATTTCTTGTTTTTCTTTTTTCTTTTTTTTTTCTTTCTTTCTATTTTTTTTTTTATTTATTTTCAGCGTAACAGTATTCATTGTTTTTGCACCACACCCAGTGCTCCATGCAATACTTGCCCTCTCCAATACCCACCACCTGGTTCCTCCAACCTCCCACCCCCACCCCTTCAGAACCCTCAGATTGTTTTTCAGAGTCCATAGTCTCTCTTGGTTCACTTCCCCTTCCAATTTCCCTCAACTCCCTTTCTAATAACAATGGATAATAGATCCCAGAAGCCCCAAAGGTATGAAACTATCATCACACCCTGACCTAAGCTCTAGTCTGTTATAGTGGAGTCTCCTAAGGATTGATAGCCAGACAAAAAAATCATCATTGAAACTCTTTGAATCAGGAGAAGCAGAAGATTCCATGGAAGCAACTGGGCCTTTAAAATATGACTGAACAATATATAGTATTTAGACCAGAATTTCACAAAAGGAAGGCTTAGAGTCATTTGTATCATAATCATGTATTTAAAGGATAAGTTGTATAGCAAGAAAACATTGGGGCGAGATAGAGCTCACACACTAGAATTAAACACAGAGAATGCAAACCATAAGTTATAGTGGAAATTCAAGTGAAAACTTTGGATTCTCACAGTCATGAATTGCTGGTGTCTAAATCAACTACACCTAGATCTCCAAAGAGTTGAAGGTGCCCTAAAATGACCCAGTGACAGCTGAGTTACATTTTAGAGTTCCATTTGGAATCACTTGGACTAAATGAGCAGAATTCAGCTGCACCTTGATTAAATCATGTCCCTATTGCAAAGCATTACTATGTGGATAGATTTCGAATTTTTTCTCCTGACTTTGTCTTAACTTAGGTTTTTGAAAATAATTAGAAATCCTTACTCAACAATAAAGTGCTGTAAAAATCCTGCCCAGAAACTAGATGAATCAAACTGATAAGCATATTTTATTGAGCATTTATTTTGTTCCAGCTATTGTGCTAAGCACATATAGATGATTTTATTTATCGCTTACCATGGTCCTAAAAAGTCATTTCCATGGCAATCACATTTTTACAAATGGGAAATCAGGGTTTAGATATATCAACTTAACTAACCATGATCACAAAACATCATAGGTGACAAAGTTCAGTTTCAAATTCAGATCTTGCTGGTATCAAAAGCCCTTGGTAGTTTTAACTTTTTACTCTCCTGCCTGGTCAACTCTGTTCTTCCCATCCCCCAAGTCACTCAAACTTCTTAAGAATTATCTTACTATTAAAAGGTAGTAAAGTTAAAAATCAGCAACATCGATGATGCATTAAGATTCTTTTCTTGAGTAGGATTTCCCACTGATTAAATCTACACCAGCAGTATAGGCTTGTTGGAAGAATTGGTCAGTGTGAAATAGTTAAGTATCATTTATAGCCCATTCATTTAATTAATAAATTTCCACATAGTCATAGTCTGTTCTTGATATTAGCAGCAGCACTGTTCTTATACCTCCTAATTTTAGAGTTCTTATAAAAGATGGGGAAGTAGAAATAAGAGAGATTAGTTTTGTAGTTTTCTTGAATTACTGAGGTCACTTAATTTTTAATGTATGAGACTCAACCTTCCTAGCAGGCTGTGTTTAACGTCAAGTTCATCCGTGCTAGAATGAGAAAATTCTTTTAATGTTCAGGTTAAACCTGAGCAAGTTTGAGAGATCATTTCTATAGATGGACAGAGGAAAATGTAAAAGTGCAGTTTTGTGGACAGTGGTCTTTAATAAAGATGTTTGTATATGAAAAAGATCCTTGTTGCATACCAGACATAAATTATTGGGTTGTGTGTGCTTATACAGCATTACAGTAACTCTTATGAAGAAATTCTACTTTAGTAGTTATATGACAGAAAAGGAAAACTTCGTGAATCTGGAAAGTAATAGGAACTTTTAATTTAATTAATTACATTTTTTGAGATGTAGATTCATATGCTGTTATAAAAAATAATACAAGGATTTCTTGTTCACTTCACCTAGTTTCCTTCATGATAATATTTTGAATAACTGTCATATAATATCAAAACCAGATACTGACAGTGGTAAAATCTACGGTTTTTATTAAAATTTTTCCAATTTTACTTGGATTCTCTTCTGCATATTTGTATGCATGATATTAAGTTCTATACAATTATATCACCTAATTAGATTTTTAAATCTACCACCACAGTGAAGATACTGAACCATAAGACTCCATCCTGTTATACTGCTATGGCTGAGCCATGTCCCTCCTCCGTTTCTAAAATTTTGACTCTTCAAAAATGTTATATAAATGGAATTATACAGACTGTAACATTTTGGGATTGGCTTTTTTTATTCACCATAATTCCCTGGAAATTCAAACAAGTTGTTTCTGATGTCAATATTTTTTTTTACTTTTTATTACTGAGTAGTATGTATATACTACAGTTATTTTAGCATTCACCCGTTGAATGACATCTGTGAATATTTCAAGTTTGGGCTGGTACAGATGAAATGTATGGAAAAATGCATAAATATTCATTTACAGGTTTTTGTGTGAACATAAATTATTATTCTTCTGGAATAAATGCCCCAAAGTGCAAATGCTAGGGTTATGTAGTGATAGAAGAGACTGCCCAACAGTTTTTCTAGACTGGCTGTACCTTTTCATATCCCTTCAGCAATGTGTAATTAATCTAACTTCTCCATATCCTCTCCATTCTGTAGTGTTGTCACCATTTTTAAATTTTAGCTATTCTGATATGTATATAGTAAGAACTCAGTGTGGTTTTATTTTGTGTAATCCTGATGGATAATGATATTGAACATCTTTTATGTGCTTATTTGCTGTCTGTATTTCTTTTTTGGTGAGGAGGTTGTTCATGTCTTTTTGGTCATTTTCTAGTTAGATTGCTTTTTCACTGTTGAGTTTTGAGAATTCTTCATGTGTTCTAGGTACTGTTCCTTTGTTAGATATGTGGTTTGCAACTCTTTTCTCCAAGTCTATAAATTGTCTCTTCATCTTCTTCATATGGACTTTCTCACAGCAAAGGTTTAAATTTTGATCAGATCTAATATGTATATTTTTTCTTTTATAGATTATGTATTTGGTTTTAAGTCTAAGAGCTCTCTGCCCAAAGACTTTCTCCTATATTTTTTACAAGTTTTCTTCCCCAGTCTTGTTGAAATATATTTGACTTACAACATTGTATAAGTTTAAGGTGCACAATGTGATGATTTGATAAATGCATATATTGCAAAATGATTACTATAAAAAGGTTAGTTAACATATCCAGCACTAAACATGGTTATCTTTTTTTATGCATGTGGCGAGAACTTTTAAGATTTAATCTCTTAACACCTTTCAATTAAATAATACACTATTATTAACTGTAGTCACCAGGTTGTACAGTAGATCCTCAGAACCTGCACATCTTATAACTGAAAGTTTGTATCCTATGACCATCTTCACCCATTTTCCACATTCCCCCACCCCTGGCAACCACCAATCTACCCTTCATCTCTATGAGTTCAGTTTTCTTCTATTTCACATGTGAGTGGGAGATCATATAGTATTTGTCTTACTCTGTTTGACTTATTTCACTCTTTTAGCAGACTGTGGATTGTTTATCAATCTTTTAATTTAGCTGGAAGTTACCCTTTGTCAGTCTTGCACATGAGTCATGTCCGCTGCAGTTCCTATGGCAGTTTAATTTGAGAGTCCTTACAGTGCGATTACTGTCTGCTTGGTTGATCTAGTGCCACTGGAGCTCTCACTGGTTCATGTTGCTGCTGCTGAAGGAGCAAAAGGAGTTTTCCCCGATTGGGCCTCCAACTGTCCCTCAGTGGAGGGGGAAGTGTAGTGGGCTCCTTTCACCAGACTTCTCCATTCCCAACTACTCCCCTGATATCTTTGGGTAGGTGAGGAGCTATTTCAGTCCCTTGAGAACAAGGAGGATTCCTGGACTGAGTTGCTCACTGTGAGTGTGTTACTTTTTCCTCTTCTGGATGTCTGTTCCTAGTAAGACTTGGGTTCAGTATTTTGAAACCTTCTGTCTCTGAACTGCTTCACATATTGCATCTCCATAATTTCAGAAGTACCGTACTCTTATGCCTGAATATAGACCTTTTAAACTATGTAGCACAATTTAAGATGCCTTGAAAAAGTCAGATGATGTTCAGAATATTTTATAAAGGAAAAACTGATGCTGAAAGATTGGGGTTGATTTGGATTAAAATAGATTTCAACAAAAAAATCCATTTATTTATAATGATATACATTAGACAATTCTTTGTTTAATCAAATACACAATGTGCTTGGTTTTTCATACTTTTATATGTGTCCATGGAGGGGTATTAGATGAGAGGAAAGGAAGAAAAGGTAAAATGATGATAGCAGAAAGATGTTTTTGTAAATGAAGTTTTTTTGTGTAGGAACCTCATGACTCAGATTAAAAATGCATTTCTTTTAAATATGCATCCATTAATTTCAAATACCACAACATATTTTCAAATCTGATCTAGTGTCATACATTTTAACATTTTAACAAAGTAGAATGGACTCAACTTGAAATAGGTATGTAAGCATTTAAATAAGAGATCTAGCTTAATAACATTTGCATAATTTTTATTATTTGGAAGTGTTTTCATGCCCATGGTCATATTTGGTTATACCAAAAATATGTGGGAGATAAGGAAGTTGTCAGTACATTTATTCTTATAGGTTAAAACAATATAACTCAGAGAGGTGAAATAGCTTTTCTAGTATTTCTAAGCTAATAAATGGCAATGGTGAGGACATGTGCTCATGTCTCATTTTAGACTTGTGGGAAGTGATGAGACCCCATTCCTTCAAGATTGTTTTGAGTCAGAATAGTTGACATATGCCCATTTTGTACAGAGACAGAAGGACATGACTTAATTACTTCCATTGGTCCTTTGCAGATTCTCTAGTTTATGAATTTTAACTTTTCTAACAATTTGCTAAAAATACTGAGAACTTCCTTGACCTTTTTTAAACCTAAAGTTAAAATAAACCACAAGCAGTCTTGGGAGAAAACATTAAAGTGATGACACTTATTTTTGTTTGCTTATTTCTATTTTCTGATAGAAAATAGTTTCCTTGATAGGCAAACCACTTTCTGAGGGTCAGCATAATTGTAGCCAGGTTTTAAATGCTGTTTCTCGGCTGGCAGCTAACACTGCTGTGTGCCCTGCATAAGATGCCTGGTTCAGTGAGCAAAACTTGCACAGTGTCACTTTGAAGATAAAGTCATGTCTCCCAGGATGCCTTGTCAACAAGCCTGATGTGATACAGTGTTGGTGTGTTGACTTTTTCTTTAGTTGTGCTTCAACTTTTGAGTCCTATGGGTTATTCTTTACTAATCTGAAGAAATCACAGCTTCTGGCTATTCTGTACTGTTTGAATAGTTAAACTAGCCTGACTGTCAGTTTTCCAATACTGAAGGAATCTGCAAAATGAGTGAAGTGACCTTGGGCATTATTTTTAATACCCATTGTAATCGTCTCTAGGTTTAAACTTGAGGTTATAGACAGAGTTGTAATTTAAACGTGGGGATTTCTTTTTTTTTTTTCTTTTTTTTTTTGGCTGACAGGTAAAATTGGAATTTGCTAGACTTTCCTTCCCTTAATTTTGAACCTAGGGAATGAGTGTTATTCATTGTTAAAGAGTAATCTCTGTAATAGAGTAAGACCCTATGGCAGAATCTCACAGTGATGTGGTATGTATCTAGTTCTGTATTCAGTCATGTTGTGGACTATAACATAGTTTTCTTAAAACACAGGACACATTGTCTGTCTCTTTCATTGTAGAAATAAAGGTTCTCTCTGACTTTGTTTCTCTTATTATTCTCTTACTCTCATTATTATTATAATCAGGTTTTTCTATGCTTCAGAGTGTTTAAGGTAGCATCACTTCATCTTAAATATTGGTTGTTTATCTTTTACTTTATTCTAAGGGTCAATATACCGTAAAGGCTTTGGAAATTGAAAAGGTTCTTAGATCAATGTACCTTTTCATAAAATTAATCGATGTTGTGAATAAGAAATGTTTTGGGTAGTTGTTTGCTTTTCATTTCAAAATACTTTTCTGTATTTTTTTACTTCCTTAGTGTTTACATTGTAGAGAGAAAACTGCAGTGTAATGACTTGCTGAAGGTAGTTGCACTTCCACTCGCATTGTCATGATTGCTGATGTAGATTACTGTGGGAACTAAGATGTGTAACACAGCAGGTTACTCATTAGCAATTCTGGAATGAAAGTCATTGCAATCTAGTGATTGTTTTAAGTTCTAACTGACTCTGTAATGTAAGTAATATTTTAAATTCCTAGATATACTATGTATTTCTATTTCATGAATTAAAAACATGCTCAAATAACCCATTCTACATATTAGTATCATACAACTCCTCTGAATACTACTAAGTACAACAGAAAATATAAAATTGCACCTTTAAGCAAAATGGTCACTACAAACACATATGTAGGCTTTTCTTATGTCTGATAATTTCTTAGGATATCCTCTGCAGCATCACCTTGCATAAAAAATTTAATTTTTAAAAAGACATATATTTATTGGGGCACCTGGGTGGCTCAGTGGGTTAAAGCCTCTGCTTTCGGCTCAGGTCAGGATCCCAGGGTCCTGGGATTGAGCCCCATATTGGGCTCTCTGCTCAGCAGGGAGCCTGCTTCCTCCTCTCTCTCTGCCTGCCTCTCTGCCTACTTGTGATCTCTGTCTGTCAAATAAATAATAAACAGAATCCTAAAAAAAAAAAAGACATATATTTATTAATTTCCAAACAAGCATGATCAGATATGTGTAGACTCACAATATTGCTTATAACAATCAGAAAATTTGAGAGCACCTGGATGGCTCAGTCAGTTAAGCGGTTGCCTTTGGCTCTGGTAGTGATCCCAAACTCCTGGGATCTAGCCCCAGGTCAGGCTCCTGCTTCGGGCTTCCCTGCTTCCTCTACCTCTTCCTCTGCCCCTGCTAGTGCCCGCTCTCTTGCTCTCTCTCTTTTTCTCTCAAATAAATGAATAAAATCTTAAAAAAAAAAAAGAATCAGAAAATGTTAATCTCTCAAATATTTTACTTCAATGTTTTTCAAAATAAGTTAATCCTATTTAGAGTGTGTCTTAAAATGTTTATATATCTAACAATTGTTTTTTGTCAGATAAGCAAAAATAATAGGACATTAATAACTGGGTGGCTTTTTGTTGATAAGTAGTGATTGTTTCCTTTAAAGCAATATATATATTTGATATGGGACAAGCAAAAAAAGCCATGGAACTGACACGTTGTGTGAAAACCACAATTATCTGGATTGCCTTTTGGTTAAGCCACTTAGTCATATCTGACTAAAGAAATAAATGTCTCTCCATCAGTTTTGATTGGGCAAACAGACTGTGTTCTGTCCAGTGACAATAAGCTTGTTTCTTTGAATGTAGATACAATTTCAAATGTATACCCTTAAACACTACTAGAAAGTAATGGAAACTATAAAATTGGTGGCTGAAAGGCCACAGAGATCAATAAAGTTCTCACACTTCAGTGATTTTTCCTTAATTTTCTTTATTCCTATTATTTTTACAGTTCCTTTCTCTAGGAACACACTTTGAGTCTCTGAGTATCCATTTCCTCAACTTTAAAATGGAAGTATTAATAGAACCTACCTCATAGGGTGAATGAAAGGATGAAATAAGTTAATGTATGTAAAAGTGGTCAGCATGCTAAGTACTAATCCTGGCATACTGAAAGGGTTTAACAAAATTGCTTTGTTGGCATTATTATATAATTTGCAAGACTCTGCTCGCAATTCTAGAACTCATTGAAAATCCTAAAACTCAACTACTGTGTGTAGCTCTTAGTTTACTAAGAGTAGACAATATTATGTATTGTAAACTGGAGTCTGTAAGATGAATTTCCCTCAAATCTAAGCATTTAACTCATATTCTCAATCTTATCTGCTGGAATAAAGTTCTTTTAGATCTGAAGCTAATAATTACTGTAGTTCTTTGTGAATTTGTTTCTTTCTATTATACCTGATGCAGGGAATAACTGACCCTCCAGTAATAGCTCTCTGGAAACAGGGTTTCCAGGATGAACAGTGTGTGGGCAACCGGATTGTAAGCTCCATCTCTCCCCTTATACCACCTTTAAGTGGCTTACGTAGAGGCTAATCATCTCCTTACAAGAGATTTCTGAATGGCTGGAGGCTTGGGCTGCATGACCTTTGGGAGACCTTCCCGCCAGTTTATGAACACTCTGTCGGTAGGTTCTAGGAACCCAAGGCTTTTACAAAGCTGTGTTTTGGAGTCCACCAATAGAATACTTCAAACTGATTTCTGCTTGACTGACCACCATTTCCAAAATTAGCACCCAGTTGGGTTTTCCCCAAATCAAGCAAAGCTGCTTATATATGCTTCAAGCCATCCATGCCCAACTTTACATAACTGTCATTCTGAGCTTTGTGAAGAGTTTATGAAAATTCAAAGATTTATTTTTGGCAGTCCTGTAAGCATGAGGAGTTGCTAAATGTGTTCTTGGCTAAAGAGATAGTGATGCTTTACCTGTTCTCTAGCAATAGGAGCATTCTTTCCATCTTTAATTTATATATGGCTTTATCTTATTGTCTTTAGTGCTGCAAGAAAAGTAGTCAACATTTCTGAAAAGGAGGGCTGCATTTCAATAAAAAACAAAACATAGCTAATTACTGTGATTTTGATTTGTATAAATTAATAATTTTAATCTATTCCTATATACCCTGTGACCATGCAAGTTTGAATCCCTGAAAACAGTGAAATAGTTGATTTTTTTTTAAGATTTTACTTATTTGAGATAGAAATAGCAAGAGAGAGCATGAGCAGGGAGGAGAGGGAGAAGCATGCTCCCCACTGAGCAGGGAGCCCAATGCGGGGCTCCATCCCAGGACCCTTAGATCATGACTTGAGCTGAAGGCAGACACTTAGGCGCCCCAATAGTTGATATTTTTGATCACTCACTACAATGCATGGCACTTTAAAATATTGAAACCACGAGAAGAAAGATTTAAGGGCATGTCAATTTGTCCTTTGACTTTTGTGAATTCTGCACAGCAGTCTGATCTGTGTTCCTAAGGAACTGTCCATCTTTCACATTGAAGTGCTTTTAAAGTTTGGAAACATTCCAGGAATTGTAACAATTTCATATATTTTCACAATACTAGAGTTTAATTTGATGTTTTAATCATTTTAATTAAAAAACTATTTCAACTTAAACTGATACATTCAAACATAATAATTCATCTATAATAGTTATGGAATTATGTTTAGAATAGTCTGTTTCCTTTATAAGTTTTCTCATGCATGGATAAATACTAAGTAAATTATTCAATTTTTCTTCTAAGCATTTTTTTATTGAGAATCCCTGCATGCTAGGAAATGGCAAATTTGAAATCACTGTGTTGGTACAATTCTGCAGTGACTTCTGTTATACCTAATTGTAAGTAATTAAAGCTTGTGAGGAGAGAATTTTAAGTAAATTTTAACAGATGTATAACAAGGCAAATCAGAGCTACTTATAATATGCTGACCCATTATAAATCCTGGTTAATTCAATTTAATCTGAATCTTTTCACTCTATAATATCTTAAAATGTCACATATATATTTTAAATACATATATATAAATTAGATAATTCTTTAACATCAACTGTACAACTCTTTTTACACTTTTATGTTAGAGTATATTATTTATTTGCTGTATACAACATTTTTTAGTTTTAGAATCAAATTCAATGTTTTATTTTCAAGTCTTATGTTCATCTTTATGTATGTGGGAATATTCCATAATAAAAGTTACATAGTATAGTTGTTTCATGAAATAAAATTGGTTAGTTCTACAATAGTATTCTATAAATTTTTAAAGGAGCTGTTTAAATTTCATTTGTCCACTTGTTTTATAAAATCAACTCAGCAAAGGAACACAGATCTTCCTTCTTATAAAGGAAGCCACACATTTTAAACATGGAAATATTTAATAGTAATTTCTCAGTACAGATCGAAATATTCAGAACTTAATAGAAAGATTAAGAGAAATGGTTCTTATCTGAATTCAAACTTTCAATAGGAAAAATGACTGTATTAAATCCTTATCTTTGAATCTTGCTCAAAATTAATCCTACAGTCAATTTGTGTTTCATGTAGCCCATCTTCTTAAATATTTGTTTAAGCCTTTGTCACTCAGAAATTCAAAGGAAGGTATATGCCAAATCTTTCCCTTACCTGTCTTTCTTTCTTTCTTTCTTTCTTTCTTTCTTTCTTTCTTTCTTTCTGTAATTAAAATAGAACTGTAGAGTGGGAGAGGACTGATTTTGGAAATTAACTGGAATAACAAGAAAATTGGGCAAGGTCCTAGTTACCATTTTTCCTCAGTAATTTTCTTTCTTATAATATTAAATGCATTTAAATTCTGTATTCCCAAAATATCTTTGAAAGACTGAAAATAAATTCTATGCTTGTTTAAGGATCCATCAAGAAGGCAGAGTGTATGAGGCTGAGAGCAGAAACCTGAAACTCTAACTAACTGTTGCATCATTACTAGATAATCTTGACTATTTGAATATCCCTGGCATTAATGTAAATACTGAGCTGCACAAATTCTTCAGAACTCCAGCTTTTAAGCACTATGTAAACCCTACAGAAACATGCCAGTTTTTCTCTTTTTAATTTCACTACATGAC
Organism: Mustela nivalis; assembly: GCF_964662115.1. Classification (NCBI taxonomy): domain Eukaryota; kingdom Metazoa; phylum Chordata; class Mammalia; order Carnivora; family Mustelidae; genus Mustela; species Mustela nivalis. The sequence goes on from NC_139031.1 coordinate 80,760,076, forward strand.
TCCCCACACTTCTGCAGTAGTCTCATTTCATGTCTCTTTGGGCTACTAGGAGTGTGAATCCTAAAAAGGCCTACTATGTGGTCTTAATTTCAAGTTTAAGTTTCAGCATCAGGTTCTATAGCTTAAACATGAGAGAAGGAAATAAAATTGACTGAATGCCTACTGTATGTCGGGAACTATGTTAGACCATGCCTCCTTAGTCTTAACCAACAATAGCCTTGTGAGGTAGGTGAGTATTCATTTCACAGATGAGGAAACAGACTCGAAGTGTAAGTACCTAGCCTAAGGTCACAGAGCAGGTAATGATGGAGTTAGGATAACAACTCAATATTATTGACTTTAAAGCTCATTCCATTTCCCCAAACACCAAGGGGGAAAGAATAAACTTTTCAGTGAGTGCCATAAGCAGAAACATGTAATAATCTTTATGAAAATGGTCAGTAGACTGTAGCATTTAGGAGAACAGATTATGGGCCCATGCTGTCTGGGTTTGATTCTTAGCACTGCAACCTTTAAGCTATGTGACCTTGAGCGAGTTGGTCAACCTGTCTGGACTCAGTTTTCTTGTAAGTACAATAAGGATGAAGACTGCAGCTATCACATAGTGCCATGAGGATTAAATAATCAGGCTTTGACACATAATAAATGCTAGCTGTCGTTGTTGCTGTTGTGGTTGTTATTAACTTCAACTAGAAGAGACTTTAGAGGTTATCTTATTTAACCTTTTCTTTTTCTAAGAGGCTGAGATCCTGAGAAGCAGAATGACTTGCTCAGGGTTACAGAGCAACACAGAAACAGCAATTAGTTTTCCTAACAATGTCCAATCTAGTGTGTTTTACTCATAAACAAAAACAACATCCAGAAGGTAATGAATGCTATTGCTATATTTAGAATTTATTTGTATCATTTAATGAATCCCTGAGCCTTTTCTTCAATATGCATATTCCTACTGAGAAATAATATCACCTAATTGTAAATTTTTATGGATATTGATGAAAGGGATCATCAACAAATTATGAGCATACTGTTACATTTTATAAGTCCATAAAATTTAAGGACATTCCCTTTTATGTACAAACAAAATATTACACGGAAATAATGTATGAAAAATGATGGTAAAAATTACTTAAATGTGAGGGATGTCTTTTTTTAAGCTAAAGAATTTAAGCCTTATTAAGGAGGGCACATATTGCATGGAGCACTGGGTGAGGTGCATAAACAATGAATTTGGGAACACATGCACACACAAAATAAAATAAAATTAAATTAAAAAAAAAAGGAACTTAAGGCTTCTTGAATATTTCTCAAAATTAATTATGTGAAACAGAGTGTTACTCTCTCCTGTTGTCTTAAATGGGTTGATTTCCTCTGCCTTGCACATTTTGTTCTAAAAGTGAAAGGAGCTCATTGATTAATGCACATATATTTTATGTTGGTAAAGTTTCAAAAATGATAAAACTCAATTTTCAGAGCAGGTTAGAAAAGTTCTCCTTCTTCTGGAAAAAAATAATGAACTACATAAATAATAAAAATCAAAAGTGGCGTAAATGATGAATGCTACACTTTTTCTTAAAAGTTGTTTTTCTCTGGTGACAGAAAAGAGCAGAAAACTGGTCTTTTTGATTTGTGTAAATTTAGAAGAGAATATTTTATGGACTTCCTTTCAGATTTATATTTAGTATACAAATTGCTGAGCACTTATTTATTAAATGTAAGGCAATATGCTAGTTGCTAGAGACATTAAAATTAATAAGACATAATTTTTTTGACCAACAAGGACATCTCAAAGACTACTTATATATATATTTTTGGTCTAGCATGTTGCTTATTTACCAACACAAACTGAGATTATCAAATAGCATTGAATAATTTGGTTAATGTGAACAGTAGAGTTGAAACAATGTCAGAGCATATATACAAATTAAATGTCTCCCCTTATTACCATACTCTAATTGCATTAAATACTATCAGAAGAACACTAAATTAGAACTTCAAAAGCCATTGTAATTTCTTTTATTTGTATAATTAAGCTAGAAGAGCTGTAATACATTAAAACAGTGTGTACAAGATTACTTAAATAATGGCATTTTGCTTTGGGACAAACAAATAAGACATTTCTAGAAAATGCCAGTAATCTCTTAATTAAGTATCTTTCACAGATCGTGAAAATACTTATTCTTTGCATTAGTAAGATTGTATCTTATTTGCTATTTATTTTTGTCAAGTATACATCTTAATATTCTTGGCCTTATATACATATATATTTTTTAATTAACATATAATGTATTTTTGTTTCAAGGGTACAGGTCTGTGAACCATCAGTCTTACACAATTCACAGCACTCATCATAGCACATACCCCCCCCCCAATGTCCATCACCCAGCCACCCTATCCCTCTTGCCCCCCTCCCCTTCAGCTATTTTTATAATAGAGTAAAAGATGTACCAAATAGCACACCTTTTAACCAGATTTTACAGTGCAGTTTTTCACTGATAATTTCTTCTTCCCCTCCTCCTCCTCCTTCTCCATTTTCTTCAAGATTTTACTTATTAAGAGATAAAGAGAGTGAGAGAGAGCACAAGCCAGGGGAGAGGTGAAGGAAAAGAGAGGAGCAGCTTCCCCACTGAGCAGAGAGCCTGATGTGGGGCTTGATCCCAGGACCCTGAGATCATGACTTGAGCCAAAGACAGATGCTTAACTGAGCCACCCAGGCACCTCACTGATAATTTCTAATGATCATCTGTTGTTGTCAGGGGATGATGTATAGAGTGATGCTAATTGGTATTGAAATTTTTAAATAATATAGCACTAATGTTTTTATTTAACATTTTTCTAAGATATAACTCTGAGACAGTTTACCTTAAGATATATGTCCATACATACAAAGATACACATGAAATATTTCCAGATAAAAACTATACTCAGATCATATCCAGGCTTTCATTATTCATATTTCTCAGACTTTTCAGTGGAAGCCTACCAAAGCTACAAATAGGGTGTGGCTCTAAGGAGTCCATTCAACATTATGCAGGTTAAAGTTAAAGGGAAAATCAGGTCTTCCAAATGGCAAGTCTGGTCAGTTGGAAGTGCAGGAACACAGCTCAAAGAAGAGATTTAAAGTGAAGAGATCAGGGACGCCTGGGTGGCTCAGTTGGTTAAGCAGCTGCCTTCGGCTCAGGTCATGATCCCGGCGTCCTGGGATTGAGTCCCACATCGGGCTCCTTGCTCCACGGGGAGCCTGCTTCTCCCTCTGACTCTGCCTGCCACTCTGTCTGCCTGTGCTCGCTCTCTCTCTCTGACTAAATAAATTAAAAAAAAAAAATAAATAAAGTGAAGAGATCAGAAAGGAAGACTAGAGCTCTGAGGGGAGAGGTAATCCATGTGCAAGGTAATCTTGTCGATAAGCTGAGAGGAGGGGGGTGCCTGAGTGACACATTTGATTAGATGTGGGGCTCTCAGTTTCCCCTAGGGTCATGATTAAGGTGGCATTGAGCTCTGTGCTCAGTGAGGAGTCCGCGTAAGACTCTCTCCCTTTTGCCCTGTCCCTCACCCACCTCGCAAATTTATAAATAAATCTTAAAAACAAAAAATGGTTAAGAGGAGTATAGCAGAAGTAAAAAATGATAGCACAGAGCCCCTGGGTTATAGAAAAAGTGGAGAGGATTGAGGGTGGGATAATTAAGGCAGGTTTGAGTAGGGGTAAATGAAAATGTTTAGTGTTGATCCCATATCAAATAATTTGATAAAATTATAAGGAATTAAATGTGATAGATTTGACAGAAGTTTTTAATTTTGTGTGCTATTTATTTTTCTGTAAGATGTTTATGGATAGAAGGCCATTCTGTTATTCATTATTCCAAAGAACAAATATTTATGGGAGAGATTCTCTGAAATATGAAACATCACTTAAGCCATGTTAGGATAAAAAGAAAACAATAAAGATTAAGAACCTTTCAATTTAGCATATGAAAGGTGAGGATTATTGGGGTCAAGAATTGATGGAATCATGGCCCCATACAAAGAAATGATACCATTCACAGAGAATCTGAGAACCAAGGACTCAGATGTTAAGGAGATCTGGAGTCTCTATGATTATATAAGTTGTACTCTATCAATGTATGACTTTCACAGATGGGGATGCAGTAAATGCTAACTGATTACATAGGAGACATCCTTGCCTTCAAGGAAGAGGTGGAAAATTCACTCACACACAATGTTCTTGCAAGTCAGTCCGTATTTGTGTAAACCAATAGCTCCGTGAAAACAAAAATAGAGCTCATTTCTGTCTGTGGAGACCATGTAAATTGTGAAGAAAGATTGACATGGGATCCTGCTCCAACAATTAAAAAAAAAAACTGGGAGAGAGGCAAAAGCCCAGGAATGTAGATGGTTTAGCAAACCATAAAATGCGTACACAACTTAGAAACACAGACTTCGTTTCAAGGATTAATGGAGGAGGAAGCTGGAAAAGGTTGTGTGCAGACTGCCTGGCCTCCTTCCATAACCTTGGGTGCCTGGAAAAGGGTTGATACTTTAATAGGGCAGCAGGACTGAACAGAGAAAACCAGAATCAAAGGAATGTTTATGAAGATTTCTCACGACAGGTCTATATGGAGGAGGAGGGGAAAAAAGCTTATGGTAAATTGTTATATTGTGTACTCTGAAGATGAAATCTCAAGAGAAGACTGATTTTTCTCAGGGGTGCAATGTTTGTAGGAAATCTTATGCATATTTACAAAGACAACTGTGAAGTAAAGCTACTTGGTTTAATAAGTGATTTCCAAATGAGATGAAAAATGTAGGAAGGAAGTGATTTGGGGGAGAATATGAGGAAATGAAAAAATGGTGGTTTTTCTTGCTGATTAGGATAGAATGACAACTTCAGAAAAATCACAGTGGTGAATATTAGTATTCTCTCAAGGAGGATGGACTCTTATTTATCTCATCCAATTGAAGAATTGCCCATTCTTCCTTTGAATTTGACTATTTAAATGTAAGGATAATTTTTTAAAGAGAACAATGAAGAAATAGTCTACCATGAACACTCTAATAATGAAAATAATTACCAAATAATTTGGTAATATTCTTACATTTTTCCATACTTCTTCACATTTGCATTTTCTACGCAGTAGGAGAAATAATGGATAAGAGTAATTTTCTTGACTGGGATATATAACTGATCCAAAATGGATGAAAATCTTGAAGTCAGCATACTTAAGATGCTAGTTATGTTTGTTACTGTCATGCAGAATCTTTAGAACCAGGAAACAGTTGAAAATCAAGGGTTTATTTTTAATGAAACGCTTTCTTGTTTTTTATAATTCTTAGGTTTTTTAAAGAATACATCCAAGAACCAAGCACTATGAAAATTTCTCAATTCTTGAACTTAGCAAATAGAGTTAATAACATTTTTTAAAAAAATCCTTCAAGGACTATCAAAACCCAGGCTCTAAGACCTGTTTTTTTTTTTCTTCTAGTGTTGACACATGTATTAATTTCTTAGACCTGCAATAACAAACTACCAGAAACTGAATGGCTTCAACAACAAAAATTTATTGGCTCACAATTCTGGAGGCTAAAGTCCAAGATCAAAGTGTTGGTAGAGGTGGTTCCTTTGGAGGGCTATGAGTGGGATCTCTGCCATGCTTCTTATCTTCTCCTGGTTTCCTGGCAATCTTTGGCATTTATTGGCATATTATCTTGATTTCTATCTTCATCTTCACATGACATTTTCCCTGTGTATGTGTCTGTGGTCACATTTCCCTTTTTTAAAAAGGACAACAGTCACAGTGGATTGGAGCACACCCGGGTCACTATGGCCTCATCTTAACTAAGTCCATCTGCAATGATCCTATTTCTAAATAAATAGGGGTGCTAGGAGTTAGGACTTCAACATAATTTCAACCCCTAACACAATTCCACCCATAACAATATGTAATAAGAAATGATAATGAATAATGTTGAGAGTTATCTTGTAGATCATCTACTCATTTCAGACTTCCTGTCTCTTAGAGTTATTTAGAGAAATTACAGATGAAGAGGCAGTTTTTATTAGAAGAGGGATTGTTTTCCATATGGACCCAAGTTCTCCCTTTGGGAATCATCTTTTCAATGGCTCCCTTAACATCAATACTCACCCTAGCTAATTCTCTAGCAACACTTTATTGGAGTCACCTTAGAAAAATATCATTTATATATTACTCTTTCCTCAGTAACCTTCAGTGACTCCCTGCTAAATATACAGTAAACTGCAAGCTCTAAAACATGCCATTTACATCTTCCACCCACCAGAACATACGCATCATTTACTTCTCTCAGCTTCTACATGTATAAACCCAATGTTCTAGTGAAACTCAACTTCTCATCATTTTCTGAACAAACCAGAGTTTTCTTGTGTCTGCACTCTTGTTAATGCCTATATTTTAAACACGTTTTCTTGTATTTTTCCTACAAATCTGGCTGAAATCCTATCTCTTCTATGACACAGTCACTATGCATGAGTTGTCCCTACCTCTCTTTCCTATAACATTCAGAGCCTATGAGCCATTTGGAACTGATTTTTTGTGGCCATTTTTTTTTCTTCATATGTTTATGTCTTATATGTCTTATTGCTCCAGCTAATTTATAAACCCCTGGGGAGCACTATATTCTGTTTTGTTTTTCATAGAGTAGTACAGGTCCCCAAATATTATTGACATAGGTAAGACTGATTTATTGTTCATTTCCTTACCAGTGAAGTATACAGTGGTTGTGTTGTTGTTTCACTTTGATTTGTTGTGCATCCACAGTTATTTGCTACATCCCCAGTTCACAGAGTCCCATGTTATCTCTTATATAATTAGTCGTCCAGGGATTTGGATCCATCCCATTGAACTAGGTTAATTTGTTTAGTCCTCTAAGCTTTAGTTACTTTATCTCTAAGTTCAGGGAGTAGTACTAATTTAGTCCTAAAGTTACTCTCAGGCCTAAAATTCTATAATGTAGGAGTCTACACACCATGTGATACACAATGAAATATCTATATAAAACTAATCAAATATAAGTTTTTATGCATAAATATAGGTGGATGGATTTATGGAGTTTGTGTTACTGTTTTTGTTTTATTTTGTTTCGTTTTTCTGTCAGTGCTGACCAATAGCTTAATGGTCCTCAGTTTTTTGATTTTATAATCCATACTCTGGCTACATTGAAAATAGTCTTGAAGTGACCTCTTAAAATGAAAGACTAATTAAAAGATACTTTCTCTGATGATGTATAAAGAACTACTAGTAGTGATTAGCTACAGCAAGCAAGGATTGGGGAAATGAGGGACAGTAGACTTTTTCATTTTAAACTTCGTAATTTCACAATTCAGAAAAAAATCGGGCAGTTTGTGGTTTTAGGTTTATTGGTGTTCTCTGGTATCATAGCATTCAAAGTGCTTCTTCATGATTCTTAGTAAGAGACTAGTGTTTTGAAGATGGAAGGAAAGTAAAATAACTAACAAACTAAGATTAGCAAAACAGTAGTGGTACTTGGTATCTGATTTGACTAAATTACCACAAGTAGATAAGCTCTGGATATAATTCTAGATTTTCTGGAAACTCAGACCAAAAAGAATTATTAAGCTGTGTCCTTTTCATTGTGTGATAGAAAAATAGCATGGAAATAAATTTACAGAGAAAAACTGTCCTAGCATTGACTGAGCAATGAAATCTATTTTCTTTTGTCTTTTATAAGAGATATTGGGACACAGGATAGAATATGACTCCAACTATAATTTTGTAAAAGATAAACTTTTTGTTTCAGTGAACATTTATTTTATTGAGGATATAATAGTGCTAAGTGCATAATACTCTATTTAACACAGGGAAGTTTATTCTTGCTTAGAGAGGGAAACAAGACCCAGACCTTTTGCTTTCTGATGATCCAACTTTTGCAGGGTTTAAGTGGAAGAATTGAAATTTTGGGGCCATTAATATATCCATTTGATTGTCTTGCAACTTCTTTAAATACATCATAAATAATCAAGGCCTGTGAGACCAGAAGAGAGAGGAAACCCATAGGTAGGTATGCTTTCTATGTGGATTTCCCAGGGTGAATTAGAGAATTTATTGCAGTAGGAATGTACCAGAAAGGCTGTGAACAAGTCCAGGAAGAGCGATTTAACTAATTAGGTAGTGGAAGTAAGTGGGGCTGAAGCTGAAAAGCAGAACTGTGGTCCCCAGGGCGAGAATAGCAAGGGTTTGGGTATAAGAAGTTATCCAGTTCCCTCTTCTACAGGAAGATAATGCAGGGTGCAAGCCCTTGCCTAAATATTGGGGAAGAAGTTAAGGAACCCATTGGAAGTTGACATCCATTCAACTTTTTGGAAATTCAACTGAATAGTTTAACACACTGGAACTTCTGGAAATTCAAGTTGTGATCTTAACTAGTCTAGGTTTAACCTATGGGAGAGCTCCCCAACCTGGTCCTTATAAACTTGGCCACCACAGACAACTACACAGTATTCTTATCCAGAAGTATTGATTTTTATAACTCATCACCTTTCCAAGTAGGGCATTTCCATATACTTATGGAAAATGCTCACCTCCTTTTCTTTGTGTTGGTGGGGCCCTGCTTATACCAGCTTCTGAAAGCTGGCGCAGGAATTAAATAATTCTTCAATAAGTAATCAAGCTAAGAAGTACCACCTCTTGCTTACAAGTTTTGTTTTGTTTATAATCACAATTTATTATTTCAACCAAGTCAGTGTGGAGAGTGAAGGAAACTGACATTTATTAGACTTTTCTTATAAGTCAGATGGTCTGCTACTAACACAATAGTCTGGATACTTTAAACAAAGGCTCAGAGAACTTGTTCACAATCTTATGCTCAGAACCAGAGTTAAATCCAGGTCCATTTCACACCAAAACATTTATTTCCCATTGTATATTCCTTCACAATGGGAAAATTTAAATTACTTTTTCTTTTCCTACATCTACTTTGGACAATTCTTTGGCCGAATGCTTAAAATGTAAGTGCTACATACTCAGATTTACCTTTCATGTAATTTTAAACTTCGGGATCTTTTCCCTAGAGTCCTATGTCGTCAAATGCAGACAAATTGTAAAGTTCACTGGATATGGTTGGTAAATAGTATTTATAGTGGGTATGAGTTCATACTGATTAACATTTGTCTCACTTACTATGTTTTGATTTTTCCAAGGATGTCTCTCTACAAGAGCTCCCATAATTTGCAAAATACCTATGGGATTCTCTAGCATCCAAGACTAATGCTGGCCCTTTTCTTGAGATCTTAGGTAAATGCCCATCCTAGGTATGCAAGCCTAGATCAGAATTGAATATAAATTAATGGAATATTGAGTTGCAAATTCTGGAAATTCTGGACCTTTATACACAGATACACACACACACACACACACACACACACACACACACCCTTCCACCACCATATATACACTTAAAGAGAAAATTATGTGCATAAAACTTGCTCTGGGAAAACTCAGTCCTTTCAATAGATAAATATTAAAGAAGGAACTGGCAGACCACTGATTCAAAAATATTAGAAAAAGTATTAAAGAAATCAACAAATTTGTCAACAAATTAAGAATACTTATATCAAAAATATTCATAAAGGGCATATGTAAAAGTTGTGATCTAAAATTTTACTATGTATTTAAAATTTTAAAATCATTATTTCCAATGCAATATTGAAGGTAAAGAACAAAGTTCATGAACTGATACTACTTGATTTTAAGATCTACTGTAAGGTTACTGTAATTGAGACAAAATAGTATTAGGGGAAAAAAGAAAAAAAACCCCAAATAGATGAAGGGAACAGAATAGAGAGTCCAGAAATAGACCTTCATATATAGTCAATTAGTATTTGACAAAGAAGCAAAGATGCAATGACAGTACAATGGAACAAAGATCTCTCTTCAAAACATGGTGCTGAACAACTGGGCATGCAGATGCAAAGAAAAAAAAAAAAAGAATATAGACAATGACCTGACGTCCTTAACAAGTATTAACTCAAAATGGGTCACAGACCTGAAGTAAAACACAAATCTATAAAACTCCTAGAAGGTAACCCAGGAGGGAAAAAATGACCTTGGGTATAGTGATGATTTTTTTTTGGGGGGGGGTAAGCTTTTATTTGTTTAAGTAATCTACACCCAGCATAGGGTGTAGATTATGACCCTGAGATCAAGAATCATATGCTTCTCAGACTGAGCCAGAGAGGTGCCCCAGTGCCTTTTCATATATAGCACCAAAGGCACCATCTGTGAAAAAAAAAATAAGCTGGGCTTCATTAAAATTAAAAACTGTGAAATACAATGTTAAGAGAATTAGAAGATGAGCCTCAGAATAGGAGAAAATATTTGCAAAAGATATATCTGTTAGAGGACTATTATCTAAAATATACAAGAACTTTAAAAACCCAACAATAAGAAAACAAACAACCCAGCTTAAAAATGGACCAGATAGGTCAGCAGACATCTCACTGAAAAAGGCATACAGAAGGCAAATAAACATGAAAAGCTGCCCCACATCATATGTCATCAGAGAAATAAAATTAAAATAATAATGTGACATATTTTACTTTCTAGAATGTACTACATACTTTCTAGAATGGTCAAAATTGGGAACACTAAGGACACCAAATGCTGATGGAGATATGGAAAACAATAACCCTCATTCACTGCTGTGGGAATGAAAAATAGTATAGCCACTTTGGAAGGCAGTTTTATAGTTTCTCATAAAACTAAATATACTCTTACTAAATGATCCAGCAACTATGCTCCTTAGTTTTTACCAAAAAGAGTTGAAAGTTTATGTTTGCATTTTTAAAAAACCCTGTACATGGATGTTTATAATGGCGTTATTTATAATTTCCAAAACTTGGGGAAAAACTAAGATGTCATTTAGTAGGTGAATGGATAAAATAAACTTTGTGATATCCAGATAATGGAATATTATTCAGTACTGGAAAGAAATGAGCTGTGAAAGCATGAAAATACATGGAGGAAATTTAAGTGCATATTACTAAAGGAAGCCAGTCTGAAAGGCTACATACTATCACGATGGATATACATAATTATACCTTTGTCCACCACAGAACATACAACAGGGAGAGTGAACTCTAAGGTAAACTATAGACCCTGGATGATTACGACCTGCCAATGTAGGTTTATCTTTGCCTTTAAAAAAAAAAGTATGATTCTGGTGAGTGATGTTGATAATGGGAGATGCTGTGCAGGTGTGGGGTCAGGGAATACATGGAAATCTCTATACCTTCCTTGCAACATTATTGTAAACTCGAAGCTTCTCTAAAACAAGAAGTCTTTAAATTTTCTTACAAAATAAAGCTCTTACTTCTATGAACATGAATCATAAATACAAGAACTCAAGTAGAGATAATGAGACAGTGGGAGAAAATTGAGTGTTAATTCGCAGGCTTTAGTGATGAGGAAGAACAAATCAAAACTATTTAAAAAATACAAAACAATCTGAAGAACCAGACATGTGGATAGACACTGCAGAAACACAATAGGGAACAGAGGATATCCAAGAGAAGATGCAAGAAAGTAAAATAAAAATGGAAGATAGGAAGAATTAAGGAGAAAATGATAACTATATAAAAACAGACAAAAAAGACCCTCTATGTATACATAATTGGAGTTTCTGAAGAAGAAAAATTACAACAACAGAACAGAACAGAATATTTAAAGATAGAACTTGAAGAAAAAAAATTCTGAAAAGAAAAGAATATCTGATTCTACTTATTGAAAGAATATGTCATATGCCAATGAGAATTGACCCCAGTCAACACAGACATATCCTTTTGCTATGTACCCAAGGTATATGTCCTCAAGACACATCCTAGTGTATTTATTAGCCTTTGATGATACAGAAAGAAATAATGATCACATTATTTACAAGAGGGGGAAAAAAAAAATCACACCTGCCTTAGATTTCTCCTCAGTGAAACACTATTGAAGTCAACGGTCCAAAAACCACCGAGGTGGTTGAGAAAAGAAAGGATTTCATGTTCAGCCAAGATTTTTATTTTTTTATTTTATTATTTTAAAAGATTTTTTATTATTATAAAGGCCAAAAAATATATTGAATGTGCCACAACTCAAGAAATACTGCTCACCTATAAGAAGCTGAGCTTCATCCAATTGAGGGTTAACAGAAAATTTTAGCAAAATGACTGGTGATAAGCATTTAATGTGGTTAACAGAATTAAGACTAAAAGAAATATGTGGACTAGATAACAAACAGAACATAAATTTTGCATGCCTTGAATATTGAAAATGATACAAATAACTAAAATTGGGAGAGTAGGGGAAATAGTTTTTAGCACCTTGTTTACCGAACTAAACATGCAGCTGTCATACATAGAATACCACAGATAGACTGTTCACTCATTATCTCATCTGCAATAGTGTGGAGACAAAGGATATTGTTTAAAACTGAAAAAAATCAAGTAACAGAATTATAACTTGGTATGGTTATATAACTTAACCATAGAAAAATGGTGAGCAACATAGTTTTGAAATACACACACACTTTTCAAATAGCTAAAATTAGAAAGCTGAACAATTTGTAATAGTAACATTGATTTTTTTAAAACTGGGCAGGTAAAAAGTGAATAGTCCTTTAGACAAAATAATGAGGTAAACATAGTATTTTTGTCCTAAAAAGACACTCTTAAGATAGTGTATGTCAAAACATAGCCATAAAATATTACTCTACTTTCCTGTACTTAGTTTTGAGAAATTTTACTATATTGCATGGGATCATCATTAAATTGAAGGCTATAAACCTAAGGAAAATAATAAATAGTACAATGTCTGTTGACTTTGGTTGGCCAGTACTTGTTTGAGTGTTGTAGAATCTGAGTTTCTCCTGCCTGACTCTGAATGCTTCTGAAGAATCAAGGGAGCATTGTCCTTTAGTAAGAAGTGGGAGTACCACCATGGGTTGACAGAGAAGTCCCCTTTCTCAAGAAACAGCTACATGGCTCTCCCATCGTTTAATTTGGTTTGGAGGAGACCTCCTCACTCTTTGACCTCAGAAGAACAAAAATACATTACAGCATTTAACATGGAATACAATATATGCATGGGTCCCAAATGCTTCTGAGAATTTGATGGAAGTTATAGGATCTTTCTCCAGGAAATACACATGTCACATTTTGTCTGTAATGGCACAGAACCCTGAAGCTTGTCCAAAGAAACCCTCACTCTCTTAATTTATATTCCCCAGGTTAAAGACCTTGGTTTGAAAAGCTCTCTGGACCTAGATCAGAGTCTCTACTGTCGATTTTTCTGGTCAGAACCACAGGGGTTACACTAGGCTCTGATAGAAGGAAGGTTGCTAAAACAACATTTATAGCCCATCTAAGCTATTTTACTATGCTGAAGCACAGGAGTGGCAGTTCTAAGTCTGGTCCTCAGACCACTCACATTAGAATGAAGGTTGTTAAAAATGGCATTTGCTGGGTGCCTGGGTGACTCAGTGGGTTAAAGCCTCTGCCTTCAGCGCAGGTCATGATTCCAGGATCCTGGGATCGAGCCCCCATTGGGCTCTCTGCTCAGCTGGGAGCCTGCTTCCCCTTCTCTCTCTCTCTGCCTGCTTCTCTGCCCACTTGTGATCTCTGTCAAATAAATAAACAAAATCTTTAAAAAAAAATTTTAAAAATGGTGTTTGCTTGTTTGTTTTTAAACCACATACTAAGACTAGAGGAGGCAGAAGCAACTTCAGGATCAGAGCTAGGGCCCGTGTTTCTCTCAACTCCATATTGAACAGCAACAACTAAATGGCCCCAGTCTGAAAAAAACAAAAAAACAAAACAACAACAACAAAAAAAAACATAGCACCAGTCTGATTCCCACTGACCGTTAAAAAAGAAGCAATGGGTTGCCAAGGGGAATAATTAATCATTATGACTCCAAGGTTTTTTTTTTTTTTTTTCAATTTTAAAATCACTAACATTAAAGAACAGTTACCACATGTCAAACCTATAGGTAGACACCATTTCAAAGGAAAGTTTTGTATTCATTGCAGTGCAGTCATCACTTGTCCTAAAAATAGTAGAAAGATATTCTGGGGTCACTCACTTCACTTCTTGCGTGCAGCTCAAGTAAGATGCTGCTGAAGTAAGCACGCCCGGGATGTCTGACTAGTAGATATTGCACCACATTGCAATTAAGGGTTCAGTTACCACATGGCAAGTAGGCAGGACCAAACCCTGTATTCCATCTTTTGTGCAAAGATTAGAATATTCTTTATGAATGAGTGTTGTCCTACATGGTTTTCAGTGTGGACATTGTGGTTCAGTTTGCAGAGCACAGACTGCTTTTGCCTAACAGATTTTCACTATTGTGCTATTTCAAGAAGAGGACATCTAATTGGTACTCAAGGTAAATGTATATCAAGCTTTACAGATTAAAATCATCACTTTAATTGCATCAAGAAAGATGGGTAATCTTGATTGCAAATATGAACCAACTCCTGAGATTACTTCATTCAAATCTGTATGCATTTCATTCCATAGTGCTAACTTATGCTGTAGTTCTTTTTCTCAGCAATTTTCTTTATCTTCATGTAAAGTGAAACTCTGGACATGTATAGGAGTGTGCACAAAATATTTAATTCGGTATTCTGCACCCTGCAGGGCCAATGCAGCAGAGTCTCATATGCTCCAATTTGTTATTGCACTTCTATAGAATTTACAATGAATTTCACAGTGGAATGCACAATATAAAATGCTCTCAATTTCACTCATCTTTTAAGGTATGAAGATCACTTGAAAATTCTATAAATTCAAAGACTCCAGAAACAAAATGGACTTTTAGTATTTTTCTAATAAAGGTTTAAATACTTGGAAAAAAATAAATAGGTTTTTATCTGCTTTCAATTTTAGATTTAATTATTAAAAATCACTGTGAGCATGAAAAATCAAATATACCATTAACTCTTTCATCTTAGCACACTATTTGAAATTTTTCCTTTCTTCTGTGAGTAGATACTTCTTAAATGAAATATTGGGAAGCTTCTTTTTTATTATTCATAATTTGTTTTTACTTTCATATTGGTCACTCTTTAAATGATATAAATTATAATATTTAATCCCATATTATTGGATGGTTAGTTTTTGTAGATAACTCTACCCATAGACATTTGTAAATAACTACCCATAGACATTGCTCTACAATACACTTATTTTCAGAACTTGGGCTTTGAATTCGGGCAGATTAAGCCTCAAGTCTTGGTAAAGCTGTTTATAGCTGTGTGACTTTGGGGGATGTTACTTAACCTCCCTGAACTTCCATTTACTGGTATTCTAACTGGATACAAAGTGGTACCTTTCTGATAGATCTATCTGTGAGAACTAAATGGATAATCCATGTAAACTAACAAACAAATGCTCAATAATTGTTAGCTACTATTCTATATGATCTTTTTTGCTCTTCTGAATTATTGAGTTGATTTTCAAGAATGGAAATACTGGTTAAATGATGTGGAGCCTTATTTATTCAGTCATAACATATTTGAATGTCTACTCTATGCTGAGTGTTAAAGCAAGGTGGTGAACAAGGTGGTTCTGGAATAAGAGCTGTTTGCAGTTTGGAAGGAAAGAGAGATAACCAACTTTTTAAATATCAGTGGTAATTATACAGTAGTGCAGAAGAGAATGTGGAGGGTGTTAGGGAAAAATAGACCGAGGATAGATATATATATGCCTGATTAGCTTCTATACTACAGAATGTTTTACATTTTTAAATGATTTATGAAAGTAATGTGCCAGGTTACCCAAATCCTCA
The DNA here is from genome assembly GCF_964662115.1 of Mustela nivalis. Taxonomy (NCBI): domain Eukaryota; kingdom Metazoa; phylum Chordata; class Mammalia; order Carnivora; family Mustelidae; genus Mustela; species Mustela nivalis. The sequence continues at coordinate 80,775,894 of NC_139031.1, forward strand.
TGGATTTTAGCTATTTTTTCCTTATTTCTAAGTTAACATCTGAAAACTATTACTTCCTTTTAAATTAGCATTTCTTGTGATTTTTCATTTGAAGTGTATTTATAAATTATATGATTTGGAGTTTTAAAGTTCTTCAAGATTTATTCATCCATTGTCCATTAAGGTTGTGATAGTGTCCTTAAGATGATACAGTTATCTCAGGATATATTTTGGGTTTTTCTTTAACTATTTCCTGTATTTTTTTACTGTTTTTCTGGTTAACACCAGATTTGGTTTTGTTTTTGTTTTGTGGGTTTTGTACTGAAGTTTTCTTATTTTGTATCAGATCAATTTTGCCTTTCTTTTTTTTCCAAGATTTTATTTATCTATTTTAGAGAGAGACATGCACCAGAATAGAGAGGGGCAAAAGGAGAGGGAGAGGCAGAGGGAAAAGAATCCCAAGCAGACTCTGCTTGAGCGTGGAGCCAGATATGGGACTTGATCTTGATCTCAGGAGCCCAAGATCGTGATCTTAGCCAATACCAAGAGTCAGGCACTCAACCAACTTAGCCATCCAGGTGCCCCTATTTTGCCTTTCTTTTATAATTTCTTCTATAACTTTGTTTATGCTGTACATTTTCCAAGGCTTTTTTTTTCCTGCTTAACCTTGAGAGTTCTTTGACCATATCCAAAATGCTGCTGATATCACAGCAGGTATTTTTTTTTTCTTTTCTATACATAAACCATGGTTACTGATGTTCACTCAAGCACTGTGCAAAGAAGCAAAATGCAGGTTAAAATCAGAGCCTAAAATCTCTGCTCTGATAAAAATAAACTATGCTAAAAATCATTGTAGATCTTTCCATTTGGTTAAGAGAGTGAATCATGTTGTCAGTTTTGTAAGATCTTCAGAATATTTATAAGCATTAGAGGGGAACTTACCCTAAATTAAAAGTGACCTTCACAAGTGTATCTATATTTATGTTGTTTTTTTACAAAGATGATTCATCAATTCATAGATCAGCAATGAAAACCAAGACACAAACTACTTACGCTTGAGAAATTTCAACATGTCAACTAATAGACTTTTTCTTAATATTTAAAAACCACCCTTTCTGGACATAGTTGAATGTTCTTAAAGCAGCCAATGGAAACTGTAATTATACATGTGATACATGAATAATTTAATTATACTTCCAAGAGTAATCTGATAAAGATGGATAGGGCACTGGGATATGATCCATCTTGAGGCCAGACTATGCCATCATTGCAGTTTCCCAGTTAAAGGTCTTTGATATGATACAAGGATACAACCAAGACCTCCTGCAGTACCAGCTAGTACATCTAGGTGACCAAGTTGTGGAGAGAACAAGAAAAGAACTGAGAAGGCTCAAGGCAGTACCTAGTTATCGCCTGATAGACTATTTCAGTATTTTAACAGTTTAGCTGCACCTCGGCACAAGGTGAATATATTCACCTTGGTGTTATCAGTGCCTCAAGTTAGACTATGCTGTCCTCAAAGTTTATCATGACACAAGGCAGGCAACAGTTATTCTCTGGTTTTGTCATGATACTCTTACTGGGGCAAAATCTAAAAGTAATGCATCTGGAAGAACTGGAGTTGAGGGGAAGTTCTCCTGTTTCTAATTATAACCTTGACGCATGTCTCACAGAATGAAGGTGATGGGGAAAATGAAGTAAAGTGAACATTTATTCATTTAGCTTTTTATTTTTTCACTTATTTTTATTAAGTTTTAAATTTTAATTCTAATATAGTTAACATAGAGTGTTATACTAGTCTCAGGTATACAGTGATTCAACAATTCCATACATCACTCAGTGCTCATCATGACAAGTGCACTCCTTAATCTCCATCACTTATCTCACCCATCTTGCCCCCCCCACCTTCCCTCTGGTTTGTTCTCTATAGTTAAGAATCTGTTTCTTGGTTTGTCTTTCTTTTTTCACTTATTCATTTGTTTTGTTTCTTAAGTTCCACATATAAGTGAAATCATATGGTATTTGTTTTCCTTTGACTGGCTTATTTTGCTTAATATTTATTATGCTCTCTAGTTCTATCCACGTTGTTGCAAATGGCAAACTTCCATTCTTTTTTATGGTTGTATAATATTCCATAGTGTGTGTGCGTGTGTGTGTGTGTGTGTGTGTGTGTGTGTACAATGTCCATTTATCAATGGACACTTGAACTGCTTCCAGGTTGGCATTGTAAATTATGCTATAGTAAACATAGGTGTACCTATATCTGCTTCAATGAGTGTTTTTGTATTTTGGGGGTAAATACTCTATAGTGTGATTCCTGGATCATAGGATAGTTCTATTAATTTTTTGAGTAAACTCCATACTATTTTTCAGAATGGCCGTACCAGTTTACTATCCCACCAACAGTACACAAGAGTTCCTTTTTTCTCAAAATCCTCATCAACATTTGTTGCTTTATGTGTTTTTTATTTTAGCCTTTTTGATAGATATAAGGTGATATCTCATTGTAGTTTTGGTTTGCATTTTCTTGATGATGAATAATGCTGAGCATCTTTTCATGTATCTTTTTACCATCTGGGTATCTTTTTTGGAGAAATGACTGTTCTTGTCTTCTGTCCAATTTTTAATTGCTTTATTTGGTTTTTAGTTGTTGATTTTATCAGTTCTCTATATATTTTGGAACTAACCCTTTATTGGGTATGTCATGTGAAAATGCCTTTTCCTGTTCAGTAGGTTGTCTTTTACTTTTGTTGATTGTTTCCCTCACTGTGCAGTAGCTTTTTATTTTGAAGTAGTCCCAATAGTTTTTTTTTTCTCCCTTTGCCCCAGGAGACATCTAGAAAAACAATACTATAGCCAATGTTAGAGAAATTACTGCCTGTGCTCTCTTCTAGGATTTTTATGGTTTCATTTAATTCTTTACTCCATTTTGAGTTTTTGTGTACTGTATAAGGAAGGTGGTCCAGTTTCATTCTTTTGCATGTAGCTCTTCAGTTTCCCATTGCCATTTTTTGAGGAGTCTGTCTTTTTCCCATTGCATATTCTTGCCTCTTTTGTCGAAGATTATTGACCATATAATCATGGGCTTGTTTCTGGGCTTTCTAGCCTGTTCTATTGTTATGTATCTGTTTTTGTACCAGTACCATACTGTTTGATTACTACAGGTTTATAGTGTAACTTGAAACCTGGAATTGTGATACCTCCAGTTTTGTTTTTCTTTTTCAAAATTGTTTGGCTATTAGGGGCCTTTTGTGGTCCCATATGAATTTTACATTTCTTTGTTCTTGTTCTATGAAAAATACTGTTGGTACTTTGATAGGAATTGCATTAAATCAGTAGATTTCTTTGGGTAATATGGACATTTTAACAATATATGTTCTTCAAATCCATGAGCATGGACTATCTTCTCGTTTGTGTCATCTTCAGTTTCTTTCCTCAGTGTTTAAGAGTTTTCAGAGTATAGGTCTTTTACATCTTTGGTTAAGTTTATTCCTGGGTATTTTATTACTTTTGGTACAATTGTAAATGGTTAAATTGTAAATTGCTTTCTCAATTTCTGTTCCTGTTGCTTTATTATTGGTATAATTGCAATAATTGGTGTAAATGCAATAGATTTCTATACATCTGTTTTTTATCCTGAGACCTTATTGAATTCATTTATCAGTTAAAGTAGTTTTTTGGTGGTATCTTTTTAGGGAATTCTATATATAGTATTATGTCATCTGCAAATAGTGAAAGTTTTACTTCTTCCTTGCTGATTCGAATGCCTTTCATTCCTTTTTGTTATGAGATCGCTGTGGCTAGGACTGCCAGTACTATGTTGAATAAAAGTGGTGAGAGTGGACATCCTTGTCTTGTTCCTGATCTTACTGGAAAAGCACTCAGTGTTTCCCCATTGAGTATGATGTTACCAGTAGGTTTTTAATCATATGGCCCTTATTATGTTGAGGTATGTTCCCTCTAAACGTGTTTTGTTGACAGTTTTTAGCATGAATGGATGCTGGAATTGTTACATGCTTTTTCTATATCTTTTGAAATGAACAGGTAATTTTTATTTTTTCTCTTATTTATATGATGTATCACATTGATTGATTTGTGAATATTGAGCCACCCTTGCATCCCAGAAATAAATCCCACTTGATTGTGTTGAATGATTTTTTTAATGTGTTGTTGGATTCCTTTTGCTATATTTTGTTGAGGACTTTTGCCTCTATGTTCATCAGATATATTAGCCTATAGTTCTCTTTTTTTGGTAGTGTATTTATTTGGTTTTGTTATTAAGGTAATACATTCCCTGTTGAATTTATCTGGAAGTTTTCCTTCCTCTAATATTTTATTCTATTTCTTTGAGAAGTATGGGTATTAAGACTTCTTTAAATGTTTGGTAGAAATCACCTGTAATATGTAGTCCTAGGTGGCTTTCATTTGTTGGGAATTTTTTGATTATTCATTCTGTTTCATTGCTGATGATCAGTCTATTCAAATTTTTTATTTCTTCCTGGTTTGATTTCAGGAGGTTATATATTTCTAGGAATTTGTACTTTTTTTCTAGGTTGTGCAATTTATTGCCATATAATTTTTAATAATATTCTCTTAAATCATTTGTATTTTGGTGGTATCAGTTGTTAAAATCATCTATCATTTTTCCTCTCAGTTGTTATTGAGTCCTCTCTCTCTCTTTTTTATGGAGGGGAACAGTTATCATATCATTTACTAGCTCCCTTATGAGATCTCCCTGCCTGTGGTGCAGTTTGTGGTTCATATTTTGACCTGAGAATTGAAGATCATCTGTTTCTTTCTAGTCCACTTTCATTAGAGTTTGGAGCCATTCTGACATTTGTTTCCAACAGATCTATTGGATTTTCTGCTCTATGATCTGTCAATAAATTATTGTTCATGCAATAGTTTGCTATATACAATACAGACCCACTTTGTAGAATGGAATGTATCTCCATTTGGAAACATCTCAAATCTTAACTCACTCTCAACTTCTTTATTTATGGAGTATTTGTCCTAGAAATCTTCAATTCCAGGCTGAAATAGGTAAGTGGAGGCCAAAAACTGGCCAAAAGTTAATGTAGCTACTTTAACAGAGTAGCTTTCTCTATGAAAGCTTTTATTTCATTTGGTTCCTGGGTTGGGTGAGTAAGTTAAAAAAATTTCTCAAAAAGTCTGGTGAATTAGAAAGTCAGGGGTTGGGAGCTATGTTGTAAAATTATTAACATGATTATTTGTTTGTACTATTTCTTTTAATTTTTCTTGTTTCTATCTCTGTTTTAAATTATATCCCAATACCTGGGATCATTTTCCTCACCTAAACAGAAGGCCTATGTATGGCCTTATTGTTAAAAAACTAGTCAAAGTCATAGAACTTTTAACAAAGGAGTTAAAATTTATTTCCCTTTGCAAATTTTTGTGACTATTCATTTCAACCCTAGTTATATTTTTTAAATTTTATGTTGATTTTTAAATATTTTCCTAGGTATTTTATAGCATTTATTGAGCTCAGTATACCTAACATTAAGCTAAACATCTGATTAGATATAAAAGAAGTGCTTAATGCCAGCTATGATAATTATTGTATTATTTGATAACAATAAAAATTGCATTTGAAAGCATTATTCTGTGTGAAAGACAGTATAGGAAAAGTCTGAAATAAAGGATAATTAAAACTCAACATGAGATTCTTCAGCCTGTTGGAATCTGAAATGTCTATTTCTCTATTTTGTGATTCTTAACCATATCCACTGCCATTTATCAACATGTGCTAGACACTTGGATATCCATTATCTTATGTAATATTCACACTCCAATGAAGTTGGAGATATTAGCTGTATTTAATGGATAAGTAAATGGAGCACTAAAGTTACATAAAAAGTAAGTGGCAGAACCAGATTGTGAATCCAGGTCTCCTAACTTCAAGTTCTATCCTTTGTCCAATGTCATAGCTAACTATCAGGTTTTTACTATAGTAGGTATGGGTGAAATGGATGGGTAGGGAGGTGAGTAATTGGGTAGCAAATATATTCAGGGGGTACTAGAAAAATACTTAAATTTAAAAAATCATAGTTGATTACTTTAAAATTCTTAGAAGATCTTATGGATTTGCTGCTATTTTTTTTAAAGCTAGTTATTTTCGGGTGCCTGGGTGTCTCAGTGGGTTAAGCTTCTGCCTTTGGCTTAGGTTATGATCTCAGGGTCCTGGGATCGAGCCCCACATCAGGCTCCCTGCTGAGCAGAGAGCCTGCTTCCCCTCTCTCTCTGCTCTGCCTCTCTGCCTACTTGTAATCTCTCTCTTTGTCAAATAAATAAATAAAATATTCAAAAAAAGCTAATTATTTTCTTCTACTTGAATTGTTATTATTTATACTGAGTTAGTATATTTTAACTTCATTGATGTTGATATACTTTGACTTCATTGTCTTTTATATTTTCATACCAAATGAAAATATTTTAAAAGTAACTCTGTTTAGTGAGTTGATCATCCAATAAAATCACCTTAATGCCTACATCAATAATTTAAATGGATTTGAGTATCATGTTTTAAGACTCTTGTTTATTAACTCAAGGAAATTATATACATTATTTAATAATCTCTATATACATTCTATGATTCCCAAATGCACTTGTCTTTGTTTAAAAATTTTTATGTTCAAAATGGAAAACATTCCAATGAAAACATTCCAGTTTTCCTTTTTTTTTTTTTTAAAGATTTTATTTATTTATTTGACAGACAGAGATCACAAGTAGGCAGAGAAGCAGGTAGAGAGAGAGGAGGAAGCAGGCTCCCTGCTGAGCAGAGAGCCCAATGCAGGGCTCGATCCCAGACCCTGGGATCATGACCTGAGCAGAAGGCAGAGGCTTTAACCCACTGAGCCACCCAGACGCCCCTCCAGTTTTTCAAAAAGGAAGAAAGGATAGTCCCATTTGTAAGAATAAAAGGACTTTTCTTCATTTCCATAAAGGAAAAGTACACTTCTTTTTTTTTTCTAAATTTTTAAATTTTTTAATAAACATATAATGTATTATTAGCCCCAGGGGTACAGGTCTGTGAATCGCCAGGTTTACACACTTCACAGCACTCACCATAAAACATGTCTTCACAATGTCTATAACCCCACCACCCTCTCTCTACCCTGCTCCCCCCAGCCACCCTCAGTTTGTTTTGTGAGATTAAGAGTCTCTTATGGTTTGTCTCCCTCCTGATCCCATCTTGTTTCATTTATTCTTTTCCTACCCCCCAAGCCCTCCACATTGCATCTCTACTTCCTCATTTCAGGGAGATCATATGATAGTTGTCTTATCTCTTTCTCTCAAAATAAATAAATATAATCTAAAAAATAGTAATAATTAAGTGGAACTTGGGTGACTCATTCAGTTAGGTGTTTGATTATGGTCATGATCCCCGGGTCCTGGGATTGAGTTCCTCATCAAGCTCCTTGCTCAATGGGCTATTTTTCTTTCTCTCTCTCTCTCTCTCTCTCTCTCTTCCCTCCTCCACCCCGCTTGTGCTCTCTCTTCTCTAGCTTTGTCTCTCAAATAAATAAATAAAATCTTTAAAAAATAATAATAATAATTTTTTTAAAAAAGACTATCCTTGTAAGTCCCACTGTGTAACCTTTCACAGAATGGTTCTTCTTGTGTGGTACCTCCTGAATTGGGACAGGGATGGTAATTACAGGCAACTTGAAAATATTTGTAATATTCCTAATTAAATGCTTAGAAAATAGAATGAAGTTGTAATTATAGAAATGTTTTAAATTTATAAAGTTAGTTTGGTTTTTTGAAAGATACTGAAACTTGAGAGATTATAAGTATGTGTATAAAACAAACAAAACAAATATTCCTAGTAGAACATAGACATGAACTTTATAATATGAAATACCAACCTGATAAATATATAACTAAAGAGAAATATAGGAAAATTTTGTCTTTTATTTTGTGATCTAACTGTGGATTAGAAGTCAAGCTATGTAAGCCTCCAAAAGGAAGCCCTTTGGGTCTAAACAGAGGATAGATCAGAATTCAGTTTTGCCCAAAAGAAATCAAATGGACAGAGAAGTATACTGATACATCAAGAAAATATACATCTGCATAAAAATCTATGGGCTTGGAAGCCATGTGTATCATAGTATATCATTAAAATAAAAGGAGAGAAGAATGGAAGATTGTTTGGTTAAATGGAGTGTGTTGCTAGCTCTTAATAAATACAGATCTTAGTAATAAGTGATACAGAATAGGGATGAAAGGCTCATCTAATCAGGTATGCATTCTTATCTTCTATGCATATGTATTAGGTCTTTTCTATAACCATCAAGCAGTGGTAAGTGTGCCCAAAGGGATTTCAGTCTACTGGAAATGGTCTTTTAGCTCTGCTGAAGGAAAACTCTTTATGTATTATGCTCTTACGTATTAATGATTTCAAATCTATATGAGAAATAGTAAGTAACAACTACCATCTATTGAATATCACTTTAAACAACTACTTAATAAAAAGTTAGAAAATAACCACTAAGAATAAATCTAAATGCTTTAAGGTGGGTTGTTAGAGTGGTAGATAAAGGAAATGCTATAGGTAAACTATGGAGCTTAGGTCATTTAATGTCATTACTTGAAAAAAATGAATGCGGAATGAAGATGTGATTAAGTTGTATCTAAAGTAAATTGATTTGTAGATTGTTAGGCATTAAGGGAAATTGGCAGTATTGGGGCTAGATGAGAGCAATAGTGACACATCACAGACCACAGGGAGAAAGGAGATTGTTTTTCAATCGGTCTGCTCAAATCCAGAGTTCAAAACACGAAGGAATGAAACTGATAATGTTAACAAGAACTGAATCTTTTTCTTTTTAAATTTCTTTTAAGGGGCGCCTAGGTGGCTCAGTGGGTTAAAGCCTCTGCCTTCAGCTCTGGTCATGATCCCAGGGTCCTGGGATCGAGCCCCGCATTGGGCTCTCTGCTCAGCAGGGAGCCTACTTCCCCCTCTCTCTCTGCCTGCCTCTCTGCCTACTTGTGATCTCTCTCTGTCAAATAAATAAATAAAATCTTAAAAAAAAATTTTTTTTAAGATTTTATTTAAATTCTTATTAGTTAACATACAGTGCAATATTGGTCTCAGGAGTAGAATTCAGTGGTTAATCACTTATATATAACAGCTAGTGTTCATAATAACAAGTGTCCTTCTTAATGCCCATCATCCATCTAGCCCATTTCCCACCCACTTCTCTCACCCCTCAATTTGTTCGCTGTTGTTAAGAGTCTCTTATGGTTTGTTTCCCTCTCTCTCTTTCTTTTTTCTCCCCTCCCATATATTCATCTATTTTGTATCTTAGATTCCACGTATGAGTGAAGTCATGGGGTATTTGTCTTTGAGTGATTTATTTTGCTTCTCATAATACACACTAGCTCCATCCACGTTTTTGAACATGGCAAGATATCGTTCTTTTTGATGGCTGAGTAATATTCCATTGTGTGTATATACCACATCTTCTTTATCCATTCATCATTTAATGGATATATCAGCTCTTTCCATAATTTGGCTATTTTTGATAATGCTACTATAAATATCAGGGTGCATATGCCCCTTTGAATCTGTATTTTTATCATTTGGGTAAATACCTCGTAGTGCAATTGCTGGATCATAGGGTAGTACTATTTTTAACTTTTTGAGGAACCTCCATACTGTTTTCCAGAGCAGCTGCACCAGTTTGCACCAAAAGAGCAAGACGGTTCCCCTTCCTCTATATCCTCACCAACACCTGTTGTTTCTTGTTTCTTGTTGCCATTCTGACAGGTGTGTGGTATCTCATCATGGTTTTGATTTGTATTTCACTGCTGATGAGTGATCTTGAGCATGTTTTTGTGTATCTATTAGCCATCTGGATGTCTTTTTTAGAAAAATGTCTATTCATGTCTTCTGCCTATTTCTTAACTACCTTAAAGCTCAGAATAATCTTATGAAGTCAGTATAATTCCCACTTAATGTTTAAGAAACTGAGACTCAAGTAACTCACCCAAAATAATATAGCTAGTAAGCAGAGTGTGGTTTAAAAACCTTGCCTCAACACAGATACAAATTATGTTTACCTACCACTGTTTAGTAAAACGTTTTTAGTTAAACGCCACAAAGAGATTGCCATCAATGAAGGAAACAATTCTCACTATAAAGTGACTCTCACTTTTAAACAGCAATAAGATGCAGACGATTTGTTGCTACTGTTCTATAGTGAGGCAAGAACTGTTTGTTCATTATTCATGGCAATTTAGTTTGTTTCTCTTCTTTTCTTTTTTTTTTTTAAGCTTTTGTTTATTTATTTGAGAGAGAGAGAGGGAGTGAAAGTGGGGGGAAGAGCAGAGGGAGAGGAATAAGCAGACTCAGTGCTGAGTGCAGCCTGATGTGGGGCTTGAGCAATGATCATGGATCCCACGACCCTGAGATCATGACCTGAGCTGAGATCAAGAGCCAGACACTTAACCCACTGAGCCACCCTGGTTCCCCTGTTTCTTTTCTTATTTGGACAGTGATCCAAATTTCATATAAACCCTCCTTTGGTAATTCATTAAAGCCCACCTTTGATTCATTAGCCTTTAGTATTTTTGTAATCAATCCCAAATTTAACTGCATAAGTTTAGTTTTTAAAAGAGTGTCATCTATCTGTGGAATAACTGTGTGGTAACTATTAAGTGAGAGATTGATTACCTTATAACTCAATTTTCTATTTGGTAAAATGTTATTAACTAAGGTGTAAAAAGGCTTTCACTGAATCAAAGCTGTTAATATTTAGTACGTTGCTTCTTCATTTAACAATATCTACAATAATGTGAAAAGAGTAAAAATAATGCTTTGTATTTATGTAGCACACGTCTCCATGGAGCCCAGAGGATTTGGTTGACAAGGTCTAAAAATGGCTTTGTCAGGGAGAACAAGAAACTAATATTATCGTAATTATTTTGCAGGTATTGAAACTGACACTGAGTCCATATGTAGCTGCTAATGTGAACATTATGCAGTAAAAATGATGGGGACAAATTCCTCCAGCCATTTTCATGATTAATAGTGACCATGCTAAGGAATCATACAAAAGGTTTTTATCTTTAATTTTTGCTTACAGGGACAAACTCAATGACAAAACAATGTTTTGAGGATTCAATATTATACTAATTATTGAAGTGATATGGTAATATTTTATATTATTTCACTTTGCCTGGACAATATTAGAGTATTATATAATAACATTCATTTTTTAAATAACTCTGTTGCCAAAATTCATGTGCTAAGCGAATTGTCATTTTAAGTATGTTGTAAGGCAATAAAGCAAATCATTTAATGAAATGTTATATTTTTTTCTGTAGAAAAAAACCCCATTGTTATGTAATGTGAAAAAACAAACACTGTAAAATAACAGTGTTATGATTTGAGATTCTTTTAATGCATAGTTCCCGTTTTATTTTACTTTTTAAAATATTTATTTACTTATTTTAGAGGGAGAGCATGAGTGGGAGATGGGGGGCAGAGGAAGAGGGAGACAGACATACTCCCTGCTGAGGAGTAAGCCAGACCTGAGCCAAAATCATTAGTTGGACGCTCAACTGACTAAGCCACCCAGGCCCCCCCTGCATAGTTCACATTTTAAAGTGGGGAACGTTGGTTGTACAGTGATGAAATGGCGATCCTAGAACTGTGAGTTTCTTTCCTCTACTTTCTCTGTAAATCGAGTATTCTAGGTAATGGATTAAGCCAGTGTGTGTGTGTCAGGGAGTGGAGGATTACACATATTACAGGTAGAATAACCCCAGATTGTGTCAGTGATTCAAAAACCTTAGCATGCACCAGAATCATCTTGAGAATTTTTTAGAAATACAGACTCCTGGACCAACCCCCTGACCAATTCAGCAGATCTGAAGTGAGGCCCAAGATTTTTGTATTTCTATAAGTTTCTGGGTGATATGAATGTTGCTGGTTGGTGAACCACAGTTTGAGAACCACTGGATAGCCAATTATACTGCTGTTTTTATCCTTTATGGAGAAGAAATAATTACAACCAGATAAAAATTATATGCAACCAACTACATGTTTTGGAAGATTCAAGTATGAGAGAGATACCATGAAAGATAAGGGAACTAAGCTACCTCTGTTCAAACAGAAAATGTTCAATTCTGGCTAAAAATTCATACCAGTTCTAAAGTCCTTCACAGCCTAGGTTCTCTATTTCTGTTCCATTTCAGTATTCATTCAGAGTATCTATTGATTACTTGTAATGAAACAGGAACTTACATGCAGCAGAGAAGAGTAAATGAACCCTGCCTCCATAGAGCTGAATTTGTACTTGATGTGACTTTGCTTTCATGTACTTACTCTGTCTTTAATTTTATTGCATATTATTTTGACCCTGTTTTTAATTCCACATGTAGTCTTCCTTTTCTCTCCTAATCTTAGCACATAATAGCAGTTATTGATATTTTTCTATTCGTGTTGCTGTGTCAAAAGAGGGCAACAAAGATTTTTCTGACCACTGATGGAACTAAAACAGGGCTACTGATGGTCATGGGTACTTGGATTGGAAACCATCCCTTACGATCACAGGAAAGACAAGTATAGCACAAGTTTCACTGAAATTGAATCAGAGAAACTGAAACTATGTGAAATCTATGAAAAATAGTATTCATGATGTGATGAGCACTGGGTGTTACACGAAACTGATGAATAATTGAACACTACATATGAAACTAATGATGTACTATATGTTGGCTAATTGACTTTAAAGAAAAAAAGGGGAAAAATGCTAAATGGTATTTGTTCAGTCTTAAAAAAAAAGAGTATTCAACTTTATTGTTTTAATTTGCATGTATTTGATTACTAGTGTTGTTGAAGCTGTATCTTACTCATCATATCAGAAAATACTTTCTTAAGATAGTCATTATAAGCAAGGAGCTATGAAGACTTCTATGACTTGGGGTGCCTGCATGGTATAGTCGGTCAAGCGTCTGACTCTTGGTTTTGGTGCTGGCCATGAGACTGAGCCCCACCACAGGACCCATGTTCAGTGCAGAGTCTGCTTGAGGGTGTCCCTCTCCCTCTCCTCTGCCCCTTCTCCTCACATTCTTTCTCTCAAATAAATAGTAAATAAAACTTAAGAAAAAAGAAAATACTTTCTTAAAAACGTGGTGGTAAATAACAAAATAGCAACTTTCATACACTGATTATGAGAACACTATTGAAGTACAATTTAACGATGTGCATTAAGAGCCTTAAAAAACATCTTCCCACTTTTGGGACCACTATTTCCATATAGTCAGTTTATAGACATTGAAACACAGATATGCACAAGGATAACACATTACAAATTATCGTAGTATTGGTATTAGTGCCAAAAATGTTGAAGAGGTAGTTTAAATGTCTCAGAGGAGAGCTAATTACATGAATTGTGGTACATTTCTAAAATTTCATACCACTTAATCATTGAAATTATAATTTTAAAATATTTAATAATATAAGTAAGTAGTTTTGATACAAGTTTAAAAATAAAATCCAATTTTTTCAAGTTTCTTGTCCTAAATAGGCATAGGAAAATGATTAGAGGAAAATAATCCACACATCAACAGTGAGTCTTTCTGGATTAAAAATTATTTTTTCTCTTTACATTTGAGCATATTTTACAAATGCTATATAAGGAGTGTGTTGCTTTTATTATATGATGAAAAAAGGTATGTGTTTGTGGGCACACACATGTTCACTGCAGACATCATTCATGGAGTATCTTCTCAGACACATATATAGATGCTCCGGAATTTGGAACTCTTTTAAGTGTGACTGACAGTCATGGTTTGGTTTTGTATTGTTATGTAACTATAACTGTGCCATTATTCTGCATTGCTGGGCATGTAATTGCCACTGTTCCTAGACTGGTCATAACTTGTTCCTTAAGTGTCAGTGTTTCCCTCTGTCAGATGAAAAGAGAAAAGAGAATAGATGTCTGAGTGGAATCTTTGTGTCCTGAGGGTTCCATTAATTCTGAACAATCTCACTATCTCTTCTCATAAGCACAGCATGTTCTGTCTCTATTGAACATGCCTCACAATGACACTCTGAAAAAATATTTTTAAGAGAAGTAGTTCTAAGATCCACACTCTTATCTCTGACTAAATATTCATAATATTAATAGAAAATGCTTGCTGCGTATTTGCCAAGAGGAATGGTCTAAATGTTGATTCTCAGCACTGTCTTTTCAGGTAGGTACTCTTATTTTTCCCATTGTACAGATAGGAAACTTGAGTCCTACCTCAGGTCATGCAGCTGTGAGGAGGACAAGGGAGGATTCAGATCAATCCAGTGTGGCCCCGGCCTCTATAATGTTTCTTAATATTATGCCAAATGAGCTTCCTTTCATAGTTCTATTTTATCTACTTGAAACTTCTGACAATGTGCAAAGAAAAGACCTTCAATGCATGACTGCAGTTTTAGAGTGAAAACATGTTCTTTTCACTCCTGTCAGAAGTTCAGTGACTGAGTGTAAATTCAGCGCACTACCTGAATTGTTAAGATTCTGCTACTCATCACCGCCATGCCCAAATGAGGATTTAGTACATGGGGGAGGCTCCATTCTGCTTTTGAACATCTGTCACAGCAACTTAATTCCCAGCTGCTCCGTTTCATTATTAGTTGTGTTAAGATGTCAAGGGAGTTTTTGCTTTTAACATGGCCCGGGAATCTTTAATAATTAAAGAAAAACAGGATGCATAATATCTGAAGATGTGTCACTGACACCAAACTCAGTTGCTTTGGGTGACTAATATTTTTAGTAGAGGGTTTCCAAGACATATTAACACTACAGCATAATTTATGCTTATGGGCGTATACTTTTCATAGGTTTTTAAAAATATTTTCCTTCCATTATTAGATAACACATATCACTTAATGAATTTTAAAAACTCTAAAATACAATCTTTTTTGCTTTAATTTTTTTTTCTTACACAGTTTCAACCATAAGAGGAAATAGCCTGGAATAAAAACCAATAATCTAGTAGTTCAACTTGAGCTATGTTAAAATCCTTCTGTGGTAGTCTGTATTTTCCAATTTTTAAAATTTTTTTCCCCAATTTTTCTTAAGAGGCTGAATTTATGACTATAACAACAATGATGATTATCTGAAAACATTAGGGCTCAACATGCAAGCTTTATTAACTTAAAATCCATATTTCTGTGTTCTTTTTGGTCTGTATACTTTGTTCATCTCTTTGAAGAAAGGGCACAGCTTGATTTCACAGTGCCTAGCAAAATTTCTGTATGCAGTGAGAATTTCAACACTTCAAAAACCGATTTCCAAATGTGTATGTGTATGTTTCCTGTATGCTTATACATTTGGAGATATACTTCTTGTTCACTGATTATTTGGGGGTGATTTCGCAATTGGAGAGAAGAAAAGTTTGGGGAGATTATCAAATGCTCTATAAGAGTTGAAATGAGAAACTCCCCTATTCACCAGCATTTGATTTGATAAATTACTATATTGTGGAGTTTTCCAATACTTGTGGTATTGATGGTAGTGGTACAGAACTTCTTTCTCGGAAACATAGACTTTATTTTTTTTATTTTTCTATTTTTTAAAGATTTTATTTATTTACTTGACAGAGAGACGCAGCGAGAGAGATAAGCAGAGGGAGTGGGAGGTGGGAGAGGGAGAAGCAGGCTTCCCTATAGGGCTTGATCCCCAGGATCCCTGGATCATGACTTGAGCTAAGGCAGATGCTTAACCGACTGAGCCATCCACGTGCCCCTGAAACACAGAATTTAATGGCCTCTGAATAAAGAATACTTTCCAGGGCACCTGGGCGGCTCAGTGGGTGAAGCCTCTGCCTTTGGCTCAGGCCATGGGATTGAGCCCCATATCGGGCTCTCTGCTCAGCGGGGAGTCTGCTTCCCCCCCCCCCTGCCTGCCTCTCTGCCTACTTGTGATCTCTGTCTGTCAAATAAATAAATAAAATCTTTAAAAAAAAAAAAAAGAATACTTTCCTATGAATGTTACCTTTCCTGTGAATGCATCTGCAGAAGATACACACGCATACATACACACACATACAACACATACCCATAAACAAATTTTAAATAATGACATAACTGTTTCAACATTGACTTTGTGAGCCTTTCATTATCCCCTCCAGGAATAATTAATAACATTTCATGTGTTTTCTCACCATGTTTGGTGCGTTCTGTTGCTGTAGCACTTTTCAAATTATAGTAGATGCAGCTGTACACATCAGCTTCCTACATCAGAATATAGACTACTTAAAGTCAACAGCCATCTCTTAGTCACCTTTATCCCTCAAGTTTAGCACACTGACTGACTCATCTGTTGGGTTTATAATCATGGTCTGTTGTTAATTATAATTTTGGACATACCAGCAACAGTAGGGTTGTCTTCAGATGACATCCATAAAAATTTATTTCTTGACAGTTTCTGTAGACATTCCAGACTTCCAGAAAGGTCATTCCAGGCATGAGCATGAGCAAAGGAAGAGTTATAATACCACACATTTTATGATTAGACAATGGTATGGCAGTAGGGTTTGAGGGTTAGTGGCTGACAGATAGCGATGGACTTTTTAGGTCTGTTGTGGAAACATCGCTGGTCCAAGTCCATGGGTGGATAGAATTCTACTGGAAGTTATTGGAGATAGAGTCTGATTGGATCTGAAATTTCTGAAGCTCAATATGATGTAACTTTGCTTTGTATTCAGGAAGGGAAAATAAGAACACTAACCACTTTTATTCTTTGACTCTTGGCTTAGAGACCAAGCTATCTCTCAGACATGAGGGAATATTTAAGGCGTTAGGATAGAACAATGTGTGAAGAGCTGAAAATGCAGATTATTTTGTTTTTTAAGAATTCTATAGAGCAGCGTTTCTTTTGTTTCTTTCCTTGTATACTGAAAATGCATTTGTTATACCCCAAAGGGCTAGTATACTTGTCACTTGAAAATAGTATGGTTTTCAATGACTTTAAAAATAAGGATCACTGTTTTTGTAACTTGACTTCATGAAGACTATAAAAAAAATGAAACACTTAATGTAAGACTTAAATTTTATTGCGTGCTTAATATATGTCAGGCATAGATGAGACATGTATTGTCTCATTTAACACTTAGAAAACAGTAGAAACAGGTCTCCATAAACCTTCAAGTTATTGTGGTCACTCATCACTTTTTACCTGAAACTGTATCAATGGACTCCTCAATTATCTTGACTCCATCTTATCTACTTTATAGCTGAAGTGTTTTATGAAATACAATCCCAATCCTATCAGGTCCTTGCTTAAATCATTCAATGGCTCCCCATGTCCTTCTGAATATTTTAAACTCTTTTTTTTTTTTTAAAGATTTTATTTATTTATTTGACAGACAGAGATCACAAGCAGGCAGAGAGGTAGGCAGAGAGAGAGAGGAGGAAGCAGGCTCCCTGCCGAGCAGAGAGCCTGATGCGGGACTCAATCCCAGGACCCCGAGATCATGACCTGAGCCGAAGGCAGCAGCTTAACCCACTGAGCCACCCAGGTGCCCCTATTTTAAACTCTTTAATGTTGCTTGTAAACTCCTTTTGGGACTCTACTTACAACTCTTATCTCTTTTCCTTTCACTCACTCTCACACTTTAGAGCTAGCCTTTCCAGCTCCACCTTCATTCTAACTGGTCCTTTCCACCTGCTGCCTCCCTTAATGGAACACTTTCCCCCAAGCCTCCCACAGCAAGCTGCTCACACTTCTAGGCACTTTCTATAGGAGTTGCTCCTGAAGTCCCACATTTGGGTTAAGTATTTCTTCTAAATATTCTAGTTGCATTCTTTACCTCCCTTTCATAAAACATTGTGCTATAAAGTGCCTGATTACTATTTTCTACCTCCCACTTGACTGTAAGCTTATCAGTTGGAGAGATAATTTTATTATTTTCTTCATTCTTGGGTTCCTGATACTTAGTACATAGTACTAAGTACTAAATATTTTTTTAGCTTTTTTTTTATGTGTGTGTATGTATATGAATGAAGGCACACATCATTTAAAATATTAACTGATAATACATAAAGTATGATTTTAAGTGTTCAACAAATGTAACTCCATGTAATCCACATAAAACTTCCATAAGGTAGATAAAATTATTGTACCCAATAAAATGGCGTTCTTGTTACACAGCTTGAGTAACTGGCCTATGGTCACAGCTAATAAGTGGCAATAATAGGATTTAGACCCAGACAGTCCAACTTCAGAATCTGGACTCTTGACAACCATTACACTACCTGTTTGATGGTTTAAGGGCAATAGATTGGTATTTTTGGGTGGCAGTTGCATCTCCGGGCATTCACAAGAGGGAAAACATGGAAGCTGGTTATTGCTCCCATCTCTGCCACTAACAATTATGGATTCTTGTGATCTTCCTATGCCTTAGTTAATTATATGCATAAGTAGAAAAGTGTGGGTTGAATGATCCCAGTGGTTTTTTATTTCTAAACAGCAATGATTTGAACAAATAAGTTGAACAAACTTATTTGTGCTACTGTGAGGAAGATAAAGTACTGAAAATAAATTACCAAAGGACTGTGAGTTCAAATAGTCCTCTAGGTCCCATCTACAGACTTCTTTACTCTCTTATCTCCACTGTTTGGTAAATTTATATTACTCTTTGGTCAAGGAGTTAAATAATGCTGTGAGGTGGTAAAACCACCTTAAAATTATGTAAGAAATTGAAATGAGTCTCCACTGATATAGTTAATTTGATATTTGATTGTCAATAATAATAACTTAAATGAGAGATGTAGGTCACTGCCTAATCTGGTGGCTAGCACACAGTAGGCATTCAATAAATATTAGTGCTCTGTGGATTTTATTTTTCCTGAGAGTTCACTCTTTACTAGTACTTTTCTTGTGAATTTTCAGTTGTATTTCCTTTTTTTCTGTCTCTAACAACAGTCAAAAAAAGAAAAGCTAATAAGCATTCTAGCTAATTTGGTACATGTTCCTATTATATAATCACCATGGTATCCAGGCTCTTAATTGAGAGCAAACAAATTTATAGGAAGAAAAACTTATCCTTTGCTCTCTCTCTTAAGGTGTGCCATTATGGAAGCACTGTCCCTTTGTCTATTTTTGTAGACACTATTTTCCAGTGAGTTCTATTGGAATATAAGGGTGGTTGGACCAACTCTGAGAGAATCTGCAAATTTTATTAAGTGCTAGACAACCTCATTTTCACTTTTAAGGAATATGGATATATGTATGGCTACATCCAAAGATTGAATATTAAATTATGTGAAAGCATAAAAGAATGTTAACATATTCATGTCACATCTCTTTTTGTAATTTCCTATTAATGACCAGTGTCCTGGTGGTCAAACGCTAAGATTAGATTCTTTCTATGAAATGAAAGATGAGTAAAATTCTAATGTACTTTTAAAATGTAAATCCATTTTCACTTATTAACAGTACTAAGTGTTTAACTGAATGTAGAACATCTCATGTGTTGCAAATAAATCAACAGATTTGGTAATGAAATTTTAAAACTACCATAGTATTGCATATTATTATTCAAATTATGTCCATTTAATGATCAAAATTCAATAATGACATCCAGAAAATATACCCACAGCATTTGGTAATCTGCCCACAGTATAAAATTCTGAACAGGTTATATGTGTGTTATTTTAGTCCTTCTCCCAGCATGTTTCAAAGCAGCTTTTTTTGTGAGAATTTTGAAAGCCACAAGAAAGCATTTTTAGTGGGTTTTCTTCAATTTTGAAAAGACAATGGGTTTTTGGTAACTCTTTACCTGAATCCACCAGCAACTTTGGCTTTGATATATATATAACCTTTTATTTTATGGTATGTATGGAGTCTTCAGTATATGACTGCATTATGTTGGCCCTACAACATATGCATTTAAAAAAAATAGAGAATAAATAAAGCAACTCACCCATGTCAGCTTCCTAAAGGTCTTTGCAAAAATTGCTACCATATTTAAGCAGATTTTATCTTCAGTACTGTTCTGTGAACTACATTTTTTTTATTTAATATGAAAGAGTACTTATTGAGTCCTTGATTTTAAGAGACTTGAGTATTTAGAATTCATAAGAATTTCTGAAAATTCATATGGTTGTACATATAAATAAAGGTGAGAAAGTAATCACATATGCAATCTATTCGCAAACCTCAACACAATAAAAAACATCTTTTAAATATGTTAAACCTATATGTGTTAGACTCATTCAGAGTGAATTGGAGACTCATGGTATATATAATTGTGTTTAAAAGTATGACCCTAGAAACAGAAATAAATAACATTACATGGATCTTTTAAAATATTTTCTTCTTTATGACTTTAATTTTAGGATTGTTCTCTAATATTGCTTGATCTCATTTATTTTATGAAAAATAGCTGTATGTATGTATCTGTGTGCCTTTTATTCATTTATCAGAGCTTTTTTGTACATATAGGAAATCATATTACTATGAAGTAACATTTTTTCCCCTAAAACAATACACAATACAGATTTGTTTAAAAATCACTGCAGATAGGCAAGCATGGGATTGTGATGGGATAGTGACTCAGAATATGTAAGTCTGGGGGCACCTGGGTGGCTCAGTGGGTTAAGCCTCTGCCTTTGGCTCAGGTCGTGGTCTCAGAGTCCTGGGATCGAGCCCCGCATCGGGCTCTCTGCTCAGCAGGGAGCCTGCTTTCCCCTCTCTCTGTCTGTCTCTCTGCCTACTTGTGATCTCTCTCTCTGTGTCAAATAAATAAATAAATAAATAAAAGAATATGTAAGTCTGCACAGAGAATGTCTAAGACATATCTGTGTATATTATAACATGGAAAAAAGAAGAAAAAAATTAAATCATTTCTGTTACTTAACCTATCCATTGTAAATGTAATCAAGTAGCCTGGCCTGCCCTCTGCAAAGTTGGACAAGCAAATATAATACTATCAAATTACACGTGAATCTAAATTTTAGGTCTTGAGAATATTATGGTTGTTAATCTTCCTGGAAAACATAGGCCAATCTTACCTGTTTCCTTAAAACTGAGCACTTCTGTATTCCAGGAACTACTCCATGGTATGTGTCCCCAGTTTAGGTTTAATTGCATTTAACAAGAAAATAGTTTAAAAAACACGGAGATTTATTTCTCTCTCACATAAAAGGAGTTTGTAGGTAGGCTATCCAGGGCAGATAGTTCTCCAGTGTTATCATGGCTCATTTTCTACTCTTCCATTTTCAGCTTGGGATGTCCAAATTCAGGGGTCAAGATGATTAGTAGAGTTGCACCTATTGTGTCAACATTCAAGTCTATGCTAGCCTCTCCCTTTTAAGGAGACTCCTTCATGGGCACATACGTACTTTGGCTCATGTATCATTGGCCAGACTTATATGACCATACCGGCTGTGTAGGTAAGGCTGACAATCTCTTAGTTGGGTGCGTTGTTTTGGATTCTATTACTAAACAGGGAAGGGAAATGGATATTGGAAGATAGTCAACATGGAAAACAAGTGTGTAAAACATAGTCATGCCATAGAAATTAAAGACTGTTTAATGCCTTATAAAACTATTTGCACTATATATTACAAAATTACACCTTCATATGCTTTAGTGTTTCCCTTTTAGTCAACTTTACAAGATGTATCTGAAGGACAGATGGTGGCAGCTGTTCCTTACTTACCTGTGTATAAACTGAGGGTAGATGGTCACGTTGGAAAGCCAGGAAAAGAAATATTGAATAGATGTTTTGAAGTTAGTCTCAAAAATCAGAATGACTGAAGACACTAAAAAATAGAATAGACCCACCACTGGCTTTGGAGAGCCCTTTTAGACAGAGAGTAAATTTGAGGCATGGTGGCAAAAAACAGAGGTTGCAAACAGCAGTTCCCAATCAAAGAAGCATCTTTGCATGTATTAAAACGAGCTGGAGGGCTGCTACTGATCACACTTCTGTAGAGGGAGAATGCATCCTGTGAGTGGTGGCATATTTGAATTGGGAATCAGAACAAGTGGAATTAAAAAGGAAAGGAAAAAGAGAAAAAAACTACAACAAGTTTGTTTAATTATTCTTTCAACTTCATATGAAAAATCATCTTTGTTTCCTTTGCAAAAGCAAACATTGTACTAGAGACATCTGAAAATGAATACATATTGCAGTGGAGTCCACAAATACTCTGACATTTTTGTTTTCTTCCTTTTGAAGTTTATAATACATGACTAATATATTGTGTCTGAGTAAGGATTTGATAAGTATGATTATTTATCCAGAATTTATGGTCACATTCCTTGGATCGTAGCACTGCCAATAATAGTCTGACAGTTAGAAATTATAGAATTCAAGAGGATGCCCATTATTTCACTTTGAGATAGATTGCAGTTCTACCAAAGGAATTTCATTCTCTTAAAAAATAAAAAAAAAGAATTTGGGTAATATTTTATCTTTATGGCTTTCCTTTTCTTAATTCCTTCAATTTACTTAATTAGACAAATAATATATAATCCACTTGACCGGCAACTGCATGCTCTTTTTGAGGAAAAAAAATTCCTAAAACCTTCCTTCCCTCTGATGATCAGGAGAGAGTGTGTGTGTGTCTGTGTGTGTGTGTGTGATTTTAGAAATGATATTCTAAATGTGTGTGAAAATGAACTTTTCATAGCTGAATATATAGGCCTGATTTCATGACGAAGGTAAGGATGGTGATTAGTTTTAGATGTCCTTAATGTATAGATGACAATTGAAGCTGTATATGGCTTAGCAATTCCAAATCAGAAGGAAGCAGAAAAGAAGACTGTGGTCCAATGTGTGCATGTAAGGAGGAAGAGTCTAAGTAGAATCAATGTGATGAGCTAAAAGTTCTAGGACAAGGAGAACCAGTTAGTGAATTCACAGAAAACCAAAGAGAAGAGTTACAAGGCAGGAGAGTGTGATTAATACTGGTCAAAGAAGCAGCAGAGAGGTTAAGTAAAACAGAAGCTGGAGGAATAGGAAGCCAGAAGGTAATGTGTCATCTTAAGCTAACTGGACTGGAGTGCTGGTAGTTGAAACCTGGCTCATTCCAGTGAGTAAAGCAATCTGAAGAAGGTGGAATCGATGAGTACACATGACTCTTCAAGAAGTTTGATGCCAAGGGAAGGAGATGAGACAGAATTAGACCTATTATAGATTAGTCTATACCTGTACTGTCCGATACAGGCTCACTAACTACATGTGGCTATTGAGCACCTAAAACGTGGCTAGTCTGAACTGATATGAACTCTGAGTATAAAATCTACACTGACTTTCAAAGCATTGGTATGATAAAAAATGCTTGTATCTCATTGGAATTTCTATACCAATTACATGTTGAAATGATAATTTTGATATATCACATAAAATATATATTACTAATATTAATATCACCTGCATCTTTTCACTTTTGTAATATGATGACTAAGATTTTTAAAAAATTATGTATGTGCCTTACATTTGTGGTTCATGTTATATTTCCTGGGAGAGTCAATTCTGGTCTATATTCTGATTCCGATTTGCCACCTCAAATTTTGACAGTAATATATCGGGGAAAATCAGAAGCCATTCTAAAAACTGTAATTTTTCCCTACATTTACTTAGAAGTGTAATTTGTTATTGTAGAAAGAACATGAGCTCCTAGATCCAGCTCTGCTACTAACTAGCTATATAGCCCCAGGCACGTTATTTAACTTCTGTGAGCCTTGATTTCCTCATCCATAAAATGAGAATCATAATACACACCACACAGGGTAATTGTTAGGATTAAATGTGAATGTAAAGGGCTTTTCAGAGTCCATGCCACATAATTTGCACTTAATAAATGTTACCTTCTTTCCTTTCTGTGTGACCTACAAGTTCATTAAAAGAGACAAAATTGATCTGATATACTGTAAGACTCAGAATCAGAGGAGGAAGGGGCAGGATTAGAATAAGCATAAAGGTTACTGACACTTTGAGAAAGAAAAACAAAATCTTCCAAGATTAAAAAACAACTGACAATTAGCCTTAGTTTCTTTGGAAAGCCAAAACAATAAAGTTTCTTCAAATACAGAAATATGTACATATATACTCATTTTTACATATATATGGGGGGTGAGTACATGTGAGTGTACATGTGAGTGTATGGATGGGGGTATACTTCTCAATAGGCCACATGAAACAATGTATATGCAATCGTTTTATAAACTAGAATGCCCTGCACATACTCAAATATGAATAGTGTTGTTATTATTACTATTCTATAAAGTTACATCCACTAGGAAATGATAGGTGGAGGAAAAAATGAGTGACCCAGGGGAGGAAAAATTCAAGACTAAAAGTTACTAATTGAAAGCCAGAAAAGAAAATCAGAGAGGGAGGCTGGAATGTGTTGGTGGAAGAAAGTTGTAATATTAGGATAGACAAGCGTGGCTGGTTGAAAGAGTGGCATCTGAGTGAAGATGGAAAATAAGTGAGCAGGTCAGAGGGGATTTTGGGAGAAGCCATTTCAGATAACAGCAGTAGCAAAGAATAGCATGGTACCCAGTGGGGCAGGAGACTAGCGAGAGGATTAGTAGGAAGGCCTGAGGTAACAAGAAAAGGGTGTGTGAGGAGGTCATCTAGGTTTTGAAATAACTTATCTTGACCTGCTGCGTCGTGACACGACAGGACTAGAAGTGTCTCAACTTGCACTGACTGACATGCCTTGGCTTGACCTAGCTTGATTTGAATTTACTTGATTTAATTTTGCTATTGAAGGTCATTTGCTATTGAAGTGTTTGGCTTTTACTTGGAGTGAGACGGGGAATTTTAGTGTTTTGAACAGAAGAACGATATGATCTTAACTTCTCTGAAATAGAATCACTTTGGTTGCCTTTCTGAGAAGAAGATCTGAAAGGCTCAGACTGGCATGTTAGCAATAGAAGTGGTAAAACTGGACACATTTCTAAAGTAGAACACAAAGGATTCATGGATGGATCAGATATGGGATGTGACCAAAAAAGAGAAGGCAAGGATGACTTCAAGATTTTAGCCTGAGCAATGGGAAGTTTATAAAGTTGCCATTTCTGAAGTGACAGAGGCTGTGGAATAACAGATTAGGACAGAGGAGTACAAACGATCAGGATTTTGTTTCTGGAAATGCTAAATTTGAGATGTTTATTAAACATTCAAGACCTATAGGAAATATAACATAGAAGTTCATGGGAGATGATCTGAGCTGGAAACAGATGTTTGGGAGCCGTCTGTTTGTAGATGGTATGGAAAACTACAGATGGGATAAAATCCCCAACAGAACAGTGGATGGAGATAAGCATAGCTGAAGATAGGAAGCGGGAGGAAGGGATGGGAAGATGAGCACAGGAGACTGAAAAAGAATGAATATTCTGATGTCGCAGAAGTTGAGTGATAAGAACATTGAGGCCTGGGTGAAATATTGTTATCAGGCCATGGAGATGAGGACCAGGGTTTGACCATTAATTTTAACAATGTAAGGGTCCCTAGAGATTCTTTTGTGATCAGTTTATATGGTGAGGAAAAATCCTGCTTGGAGAGAGGTCAAGAAAAGTGGAAGTAGGGAAATCACAACAGTGATCAGAAATGACTGGGGAGGGGAGCAGTGATTGTTTTATTGCAGTTAGAGGGGTGAAATCAGAACAGTAGGTAAAGGGGGAAGTGGAATAGAGAGTTGTGGTATTTTTTTTTTTTTAAATGAAATAGATAACTTCATGTCCTTCATAATGATCAGAGAACAAAAAGGTGAACATGGATGGTGCAGTAGAAAGACAAGAATTTCTGGAATTTGTAGTAGGTATGAGAGGGAGGATCTACTGGTCAAGTAGTGTGATTTATTTTAGCTAGGGATGCCCATAATAACACATTTTTTAATATGGTCACAGACGCAATTGAATGGGTAAATGTTCTGTGGGAGCTTTTAGAAATTCTTTTCTGGTTGCTTCTCTTTTCCCAGTGAAATAAAAAGCAAGAGCATCAATATTATTTACTAATGACCCACTTCCTATCTGACCTCTGTTCACCAACTCCTTTAATCCTTATTCAGTAATTAGTTCTTTACCGTTATTAGACTCAAAGTATGATCCTCAAATAAAATACATCAGAATTTCCTGTATTATTTGTTAAAATGTGGATTCCTGGGTTCCTTTTGAGACCTGATAAAATATCCCTGGGAAGTAGAGCCAGGAATTTGAAATTTTAACAACTTTTTCTGGTGATTGTAAATTTTGATGCACAGTAAATTTTGAACAGCACTACCTTTTACCTCTTTTTGGTTGCTTCAGTAATAAATGCCTTACCCTATTTCATGCCTTTGTAAATTGCTATAACTTTAGAAGTATGCTTTCATCTGTATTTGGTAGAGAATTTTACACACATAGAATACATTTAAATATCTAACACTGAAGGAGATAATTTTTCTAACCATAGTCTTTCCTGGTCACATTCAGGGACTGAAGAAATATTGTTCCCACATGTTATGCACACAAATATACTAAAGGGAATTTTTTCCAGAGCCTAGATAAATATCATAAGCAATGAAGAACCTGATAAATTTTATGTCACAATTAAATCATGTCATCAGTAGATTATACACTGTCTCTATGATTAAACTAGTTTAGAACACTGAATAAAAAAATTAAAAGGGTTGGGACGCCTGGGTGGCTCAGTTGGTTGGACGACTGCCTTCGGCTCAGGTCATGATCCCGGAGTCCGGGGATCGAGTCCCGCATCCAGCTCCCAGCTCCACGGGGAGTCTGCTTCTCTCTCTGACCTTCTCCTCGCTCATGCTCTCTCTCACTGTCTCTCTCTCAAATAAATAAATAAAATCTTTAAAAAAAAATTAAAAAGGCTAAATCTCATGCTGCTTTGTATGCTGTCTTTAACAAATATTTAATAAATGCTTCATAAGGAAGTAAATTTAACAACTGTACCTATTTCAATTTAACTCTATGTATAATACATATATTTAAAAATATAACCATAGTGAATTTTTTTACAAGTGCAACCCTCCCTTTTGAAAGAAGAAAGGAAGGAAGGAAATAAGGAAAGGTCACTTCCAAACAAGTTCCTTTTTCCAACACAAATCTTAAAAGTTTCCTCTATATGTATTGCCTTTTATTATTCTTCTATCTTGCATAGTCTTTGAATAATCGGAGTTCACATCACGCACATTGAGATTGTTAGTTAAAAGTAAAAATCCATGGGAATTAAATCAAGCAAGACAGGCCATAGAAAGGTACTTACAAAGTAAAAGTGGTTATTATGAGAAAATTGCCTGACAAATAATAAGATATATATGTGAGGTCATGACCTCGAGTATATTTAAGGGTAGAAGAATGTAGAGGAGGGAGCAAGGAGGGTATGTCAGAGTGAAGTAGTTTTAACTGAGGCTTTGTTTTTCTTTGCCAGTGAAAATTTTATTTTTTAATCAAGCTAAAGTTAAAAGAGATGTGCTTAACTTCGTATTATTTCTGAAGGTATTAGTTTTCTGGGCACTTCTCCTAGATAATTGTATCAAATTTTATTCTTAGAGTGCTGTTGCTACTATTCTCTGATTTTAATGTCACCCTTATTTTCTTAAGAAAAGAAATTATTATTAGTTTACAGCTAGCTTGCTTAGCCTCTGAGAGTAATGCTACATAAACCTAGTAAATGCCCAACAGAAATGAGATCAGGTAGAAAAAACTCAAGTTGATTTTATTTACTTAATAATTCCTTTTAGTTATGTTCTTCTTTGTATTATGACTTCTAAAATATGTTTCCAAATTACTTTAAGCAATTAGTGGTGTATACTCTTCAGCTGTCTCAGTAGATGTGTTTCTGCTCTTTTGTTTGTGAATAAGAATACCTTTCTGCCACTGGAAGTGGGACTTGAGATTACAGCACTAGCAGGCAATTTCTTGGACAAATTGCCATTTGGGCCACTAATGTGGAGGAAGGGAAGAATGTTTATTGCACTGCTGAACTAGCTCATGCTTCTATAGCCAAAGATTGTGCCAGAGGCCACTGTGCTGGGAAACAGTCCAAAAGAAGCTATACACCTTCTGTTTTGAATGACTTGTCTCTAGACTGAGAACACATGTTGGTGTTCACAGACAGAAAGAGCTAAAACTATTTTGTAGAAGCAGTGGGAAAATTTGGGTCGGCAACTTCACCATTTCTGTGATAATGTATACATGAAATAATAACATTTAATGTTCTCTTAAAGTCATTTCAATATCATTTTATAATACTAAACATTATTTTTACACATAAATATAGTAATATAGTTATATTCCACATGCTATCTGAAGTGGATCAGTTTTCTTTTAAAATTTTACCCATAACCAGTGTCCCACCCCAAGTGTGCAAAGATAGCACACATAATTTCAAAATAAACCATTTAACCTTGCTTTTCTGTAGAAACACAAGATTAAACTCAGAAATTTCTGTGGGGGTTTAAGAAGAAAGATGGAACCAGTATCACAGCCGCATTTGTTTTCCTGTTTTAGAGTAAGGCAGCTTCTAATGCTCAACCTGAAATGAAAATATTCAAAAATCATTTCAGGAGAATGAAGCATTTATCCAGATATTGGATGTACCAATGGTTTTAACCTTTTAAAGAATCCCATCAGGAAGTTGCTATGGCTGAGGTCAAAGAAGTTAACTGCCTATGCTCTCAAGGATTTTGATGGTGTCCTGTCCCACATTTACGTCTTTTATCTATTTTAAATTTATTTTTGTGTTTGGTGTAAGAAAGTGGTCCAGTTTCTCTTGCCTGTAGCTGTCCAGTTTTCCCAACACCATTTGCTGAAGAGACTGTCTTTTTTCCGCTAGACATCTTTTCCTGCTTTGTGGAACATTAATTGACCATAGAGTTGTGGGTTCATTTCTGGGTGTTTTTATTATGTTCCATTGATCTATGATCTGTGCTTTTGTGCCGGTGCCATACTGTCTTGATCAATACAGCTTTGTAATATAACTTGAATACCAAAAATTAGACTTTGGCCTTCATGTAATATGTTTATAATGTAATTTTCTACTCCATACCATATTCATTTAACTAGGTAGCTATGTCTAGTTAAGAACCTTGTTTTCCAACAGTTGTTGTTAACCCTCATCCAAAGCTCCTGATCCCAGGGTTCATATCATATGCTTGTTATTTCTTTTGCTGATAATGTAAAGAGTTCAGTTACATCTACCATTTCCTTAATTGAAGGTGACTATAGAGGAAAACCATTTTTTCCACAGATGAAACATGTAGAGATGGAGGAAAACTCTGGACTTGGCTAAATAGTAATTTCTCCACGGTCCTACACAATGTGCATTTCTAGGGAGAGCTTCTGGTTAAGCCTATCACCAAATCCAGATCCCAGCTCTAGTCTACCAACACATACATTACTCAGTGTTGATAACTCTGGAAATGACTTCTAGGCCCAGTTAGCAATTCAGGACTTCAGTTATTCTGTGGCTCTTCTTTGGAATGGATCTTAAAACTGTCCAGCTGGACCTACTAGTTATAACTCTGATTTTACACTGTTATTTTGAGGACAATGTCTTATAAAACATTTGCTCAAAAATTGCCTTGAGGAAAGCAGCCCATGGTACCACACTGCTTACTAACTCTTCAGTAAATTTCCATTTTGTTCCAAGGCAGACGGTAAATTCCTTAAGACTCCTGCTGCTCATGTAAATCCTTATTTTTTGTGAGGTACCTTTACAAGGAGTTTTCAGGATAAATCCAAACTGGCAGGCTCAAAGTTCAAGCATAGAGCAGTAAACTCAAAATTTATCTTCATATATCAAAGGAAAGTGTTCAAAGACTTACATGTAGATTCAATTATTTGTAACAGCTTTGGATACTTCATAGAATCTCAGGGAAGGTATGCAAACTAAATTCTTAGAATGTCCCTGAAGTGTCATGGCTGATTGTTTATGTTCACACTTAATATTGAAAGTTTCTAATCCAGACCACGACATAAGATTTATGTGAAAAAGGGGGAAAAAATAATGTTGAGTCATGACATGGAAAAGTTCAACAGATTCAAGTTGACACATTCAAGACCAAGTACTCAGGTAAGGACATGTTACAAAAAGAAATTTTAAAGTAAAAATATAGGTCTATGTTTTCATATCAAATGAAAAAATATCAACATGATACCGTAGGATATTTAATAGTTAATTTCCAAAGTCTTTCACCTGACTTTCCAAGGGGATATTACAGCCCTTTGAAAAAAAATATTTTAAGATATAAAATGGTTAAAAATCAGAATGAGATGATAAATAGTTACCTGGTTAAATTAGTTCTAAGATCACTATAGTAGCTCATATCAAGGAGATCAATAAGAATAAAAGTTGTGGAGGAACTGGGTATGTATGCATTAATGTTCTCTCACTGGATTCTTTATTAGTCAAATTCCAATTCAGGTGTTACAGCCATTGTTACTTATCCCATTTTAAAAAGAATGAAGTTAGAAAACTGGGCAGACTCCAGAGAAGAATATGTTCTTTAATCTATGTCTTTATTTAGAAAAATAAGAGATTTTATTGAAGTGACTCAGCTCGTACTCTGAACACAATATGTATATGATTTACTATAAATACTTAAATACAATTATTTTGAAAAATCTACTCTACATGCTGACATCAGTCTTCACATTCTTTTCTTTGAGAACTGACAGCTCTTACCCAATGAGCCAAGAAAATGGTAATGCAAGATAATGTAGTTTGCTCATTTAGTACCCCTCGTCTACATTTTTTTTCTACTGGGTTTTCCTCATGAATATATTTTCTTTCAGTGATCTGCATCATCTACTCCATAGTGACTGACAAGGTATTTTGAAATACAGTTAAGGATCACTTCTGGTTAGAGGCTGATTATGCAGTGGACTTCTCCATTACATAGACACACGAGCACCTTGACTCCCCTAGTTGACATATTAAACATTCTATGACCACAAAACTTAGGTGTATAAAGGAGTGTGACTAATGAATTTCTTCTCAATGTCCAAAGGGCCCTAAGGTTTGCACATTGTGTAAGGGCTCATATTGGTTCCTTTTGGTGTTTTCTGTAACTATGAGATAGCCATAGGGCTTGAAGCCGAGAAGTGGATTGGCACTGGTGCTTTTCCAGGACACCCTCCTGGCTTGACACTCGGCTTTCGGTAGCATTATCTGGGCAGTGTTAAATCCAAGGATTTCTTTTTAGTCTTAGAAAACAAGAAAGGAAGAGCTGGGATCACAGAAGTTTTCAGCTATATACACCATCACTGTTCAGGGTTTAGAACACTAGAATGAAGCATGAAGAGTAAAATGCTGTCCATTAATGGTCCTTTTCCAGGAGTAAAAGATAAAGTATCTTTCCTATCAGTTTCAGAAGGGCATATTTCAGTCTTCCCTTACCCCCAACCAGAGTAACTGAAGCATAAGACTATAACCAATGTTCAGAAAGTCCCTGTTCGCCATACTCTCTCCCTTGTTCCTTCCAGGTCCCAATTTGTGTATGGTTTGGTGATTGGGATGTTTAATACCTTGAATAATTTAAAATAAAACCTTACAGGTAACAACTATACCCTCTACAAGATATCTCTCTCTCCTCTCACTCCCCACCCAACACACGCACACACATACACACACACACACACACACACACCCCAGATAAAAAAATCAGTGCTTTAGACATATACCTGAAAATCAGTTATTATTAAAGATTTTATTATGCTCTGTACTTTAATCATGTCACCTTGGGTGGAAACTGATGCTAGCAATAGAGAGCATGAATGAAGATTCTGTGTCTCTCCCAGACCCATTATCAAAAAGGCAATATTCATACCCAAGTTTGTTGTTCATACACACACACACACACACACACACACACACACACACACACACACATATGATCATATATATATATGGATATGCTTCATATATTTCAGAGGTATTTTTCAGGAAAGGCAAGACAAGTTGACCTTAATGTCATTCCTAATTATGTTAGTCTATAAGCAGTATGAGGTCTTTGGGCTATCAGTTCATAATGTGACAGGTTAGCTAGTGGAGTTACTTAGATTATCTATTTTTAGGACAGTTAAGTGATATTGGAAATACCAACAGAGTTCAGTTATGGATTTTCCCTTATCTGAATCATCTTATCACAAAATCAACAAACCATTCACATAAGCCACCCTTTAAATTCTGAGCATCATTGCTAATTTCAGCTCTTTTTTTTTTTTTTTTTTTTTTTAAGAGAGAGAGGGAGAAAGAGTGGGGGGGGGGGTGTGGAGAGGGAGAGAGAGAGAATCTCAAACAGGCTCCACATCCAGCAGGGAACCTGATGCAGTCTCCATCTCACAACTCTGAGATCATGACCTGAGCCAAAATCAAGAGTTAGATGCTTAACTGACTGAGCCATCCAGGTGCTCCTAATTTTAGCTTTAAGATATGCATTCTTATTTGCCAAATTTCACCATTTGAAGTAGGTTTTATAGGCATTTGTTTCTTTTTATTTTATTATTTATTGAAGTATAGGTGACCTACAATGTCACATTAGTTTCGGGTGTACAAAATAGTGGTTCGACAAGCCTATATGTTATGCTCTGCTTACCACAAATATAGCTACATCTGCCACCAGACAACACTACTGCAATACCATGAACTGTATTCCTTATGCTTTATATAGGTATATGTTTTGAAATGATTTTGGAATTAATGAAAAGACTATGGCAGAGACTATCATTTTCTATAAAGCCTCTAACAAACTTCATTATAAGTAAGTGGGACCACTTTTTAATCTGTTACATTCATTACCAAAAGTACTTAGGCATTTGAAAATAACCTTTTAATATTATTAAAAGTATATTTTCTAAAGAAAACATATTTGAAGTATATAAAGTATTTGGTATTTAGGACTGCAGAATTTGAATTATAAAACAACAATTAAAGAGATCATCATAAATGACTATCATGAATTTTGTTTTCCATGGGACTCTTTCAAACTTTACAAAGTTTGGAGTTTAATGGACTCAAGAAAGATTAGAAATATATAAGTTAATTAATATATAAACAGTACTACACATGCCTATGATGTTAGTTAATGGCTACTCGTACATTCTCCAGTATCTTTAACAACTATGGACTATAACAAAGGTAAATCTATTTTGCTAAGAAAATTAATGTATCACACTTCAGCTGCAATGCAGTGTTTGATGTCAGGGTTCAAAAGTAGGGTGACTATATACATATATATAATTATACATATATGTAATTATATATATATATAATTATATATGTATATATATGTGTATGTATGTATATGTATATAATATATATTATATATATAATAATATATATATAAAGATTTTATTTAGTTATTTGACAGACAGAGATCACAAGTAGGCAGAGAGGCAGGTAGAGAGAGAGGGAGAAGCAGGCTCCCCACTGACCAGAGAGCCCGATGTGGGGCTTGACCCCAGGACCCTGAGATCATGACCGGAGCTGAATGCAGAGGCTCAACCCACTGAGCCACCCGGGTGCCCCAGGTGACTATATTTTTATATTTTTGTGCTGCTTCCATAGTCAAGCACTACTACTCTGAAAGATTCTCTGTTCTTTACTCGTGACTGGAGTTCTCTTTCCAAAACCCTATCTGATTGTTTTGGTTCTTGGATTACTAATCTATCCTAGTTTCCCAATATTTACAGGATAAATTCTGCATTCTTTAACATCTCCTATAAAAAGCTGAACCGAAAGGCAATGTTTAGGGTATATTATTGAAGGCACATGCCATCTATCAACTTCTAATGTACTCTTCACTTGCTTCAGAGAGATCCCTAGGAGGGATTTAAGCCAGGCTATCCCCTCCTGGAATCTCTACAGGGTTTTACTATGAGATAAGCCCTCAGGTTGTACAGGAGGGAATAACAGGGAAAGAGAGATCAAACCTGTGTCTGTGTTAACTGCAAAATGCTGTTGAAGATATTCATTATATTACTCATTTTCCCCAATATAAAATGTTGTATGAAAGTTCTCCTTTTCATTTTATGCAGAAGATACTCTGTGGCCCTAAAAAATTGATATAAATTTCCTCCATTTTCTTACCTGTTTCTTCCTTTTGTGTCCTGGCTCCAGAAAGGTTAAACTTAAGATCAGTCACTGTAAACATAATGGTTCTTAAGACTATCATATTTTACTGTCCTTGTTATCTTATTTTCCCTCCTTCTTTTCACCAATTTTTTTTTTAACCTAAACAGTCAACTATCTTAGATTGGTTATAAGCCATTTAAACATTTCAAGAGAGGTGTGGTTTTGACAGAATGTAACTCTTTTTATGTGGCTTATGGACTCTGCAAAACCTATTCTCAACTTAACTTCCAGAGTTATCTCCTGATAAGATCAACTCAGAACAACTCAAGGTTTTTGCCCCACAGCAGGTGCTTTCCTGCCTATCAGTCTCCAGTCACAACTTCCTCTTTTTTTCTAAATGCCATTCCTTCTCCTTTCCATTTCTTTGCCTGGGAAATGTTCTAGTCACTTAAAAAAAAAAAAAAAAACTCCTCTTATGTGAGGTCTCTTACCATAATCTAAAAGAATGCATCCTTCCTGCCTCCCATTATATTTTCAGCATATAATTTTTTTGGAGGGGGTGGGGAGAAACTACAAGTGAGGGGAAGGAGCAGAGGAAGAGAGACAGAATTCTAATCATGTTCCATACACAGCATAGAGCCTGGCTTAGGGTTGATCTTACAACCCTGAGATCATAACCTGAGCGGAAATCAAGAGTCTAAGAGTCAGATATTTAACTGACTGAGCCTTTCAAGTGCCCCTATTTTTATTTTTAAGATTTATTTATTTATTTTAGAGAGAGAAAGCATGAGCAGAAGGGGCAGAGGGAGAGGGAGAGGGAATCTCAGCAGACACTGAACATGCAGACTGCCATGGGGCTTCGTCTCACGACCCTGAGATCATGACATGAGCTGAAACCAAATGCCCCCAGGCACCCCTATTTTGAGCATATATTTATTTTAAAAAACCATCACATTGCTTTAGAAGTACTTGTCTCTGCCTCTTTTTTTTTTTTTTTTTTTTAAATTAGAATGTTAGTCCCGTGAGGTTAACACCTGTATTAGCTGGCTAGGGCTGCCTTAACAAAGTACCACGGATAGGATGCTTATACAACAGAAACTTTATTTTCTTACTGTTCTGGAGGATTAAAGTCTGAGATCAAGATGTTAACAGGGCTGATTTCTTCTGAGGCTTTCCTTCTTGGCTCGAATATTGCTATCTTCCCCCTGTTTCTTCACATGGTCTCTCTCTCTGTGTCTGTACCCAAACTTCCTCTTCTTGCAAGGACACTAGTGATACTGGATTAAAGCACCCCCCCCATGACCTCATTTTAACTTAATTACATCTTGAAAGATCCTATCTCTAAATGCAGTTACATTCTGAAGTCGTGGGGATTAGGATTTCAACATATGAATTTTTAGGGGACACAATTCAGCCCACAAAAGAGACCGTTTAATTTATTTTTCTAACCCAAGCCCTAACTCCATGCCTGCCTGACGTTATAATAGAAACAGTAAACATTTGTCAATTAATGTCATCTTAATATAAGTACAATTCTTACTGTTATGTGTATTTAAAAATACTTTTTCAAGGGTGCCTGGGTGGCTCAGCGGGTTAAGCCTCTGCCTCAGCTCAGGGCATGATATCAGGGTCCTGGGACTGAGCCCAACATCCATCTGGTTCTCTGCTCAGCAGGGAGCTTGCTTCCCCCTGTCTCTCTCAGCTTGCCTCTCTGCCTACTTGTGATCTCTCTCTGTCAAATAAATAAATAAAATTTTTAAAAAGAATACTTTTTAGGGGCGCCTGGGTGGCTGGGTGGGTTGAAGCCTCTGCCTTCAGCTCGGGTCGTGATCCCAGGGTCCTGGGATCGAGCCCTGCATCGGGCTCTCTGCTCGGTAAGGAGCCTGCTTCCTCCTCTCGCTCTGCCTGCCTCTCTGCCTACCTGTGATCTCTGTCAAATAAATAAATAAAATCTTAAAAAAAAAAAGAATACTTTTTAATAACTTATTAAAAATAGCATTATTATTATTATTATTTTTATTTTTAAATATACCGCAAAACAACCATTACATACTGTTTTTCCACTAGTCTCTCCTTACAGAGTTTTGTTTCCCAGTCAGGAACTTTCACTGCAATTTTGTTATACTGCCACCAAGTGGCACTTAAATGAAACTGTTTCCACACATCCTGCAGAGTTTAAGGTTTTGTTGGGATTCAAGATGGGACTCTTAAACACTCTCATAGTCTGAGCATTTTTACATTTTAAAAATTGATTGCCCTTTAACAAAAGTTTAATCAATGTCTGAGGAAACATTTGCAGGTTCCTATATAGAGCGCGTATTTTAAAAATATGTTTGTGGGGGTGCCTAGGTGGCTCAGTGGGTTAAAGCCTCTGCCTTTGGCTCAGGTCATGATCTCAGGGTCCTGGCATCAAGCCCCACATTGGGCTCTCTGCTCAGCAGGGAGCCTTCTTCCCTCTCTCTCTCTGTCTGCCTCTCTGCCTACTTGTGATCTCTGTCTGTCAAATAAACAAATAAAAATTAAAAAAAAATACGTTTGTGTTCATAGTTCTTTGATAAATTGCCCACATGCTAGATATCAGAAACAAACCATAACATCTGCTTCAATTTAATTTTGACCATCAGACTCTCTTGAGTTCATCCAGGGAAATAACCCCTGGAATCAGCTCACACAGAGAGGAAAAAGATTTTGGCCGCTTCTTCTAGTAGGGAGAAATGATTGATGTCCCTCCTTAAATTTGCAGCCGGAACCCAAGCAGGAATCTCAGTTGCTGAAATAAACATGCCTACCCCTACCTGAGGAAATTTAAGGGAAAGCTGTGCACTGAGCTCGTACTTCTAGACTGTTGTCTCCACTTGTTCATTCACCCATCCATATGTGCCTTCAGTGAAGAAATATCACCCCTCCAAGGCTCCTTCCCTCACCCCCTCTCTAAAAGACACTCCACATACCCCATTATCCTCTTACTGTAATAGCACAAAATGTATCACTCTGCATTTATCTTTCAGTTAATTTTTATTAACAATATTAACAATATGATATTTTCCTGTTAGAAAACAAGCTCAGTAGCCTTTTGACTCATGATTATATTCCTGTCACCTAGAAGAGAACTGGGTATACTTTAGGTTATTAATAAATGTTAATAAATATAATTATCATTTCATTTTTTGGAATGAATTTAACTGAGGCTTTTTCTCAGCTGTCTTCCCCAACATAGTTCTTACAGGGGCAAAGGCTATAGTGAATATGTGACTCCTTCTAGCCTCTATTACTAGGAAGGGAATGCAAAGAGAGGCCCTGTATGAGATTTAAGGCTTCCTCTATTTTATTTCGCATAAAGCATGCCATCCCCATCTGTTGCTTGTCCTCTTCCTGACACCTCTGTTATTTTAATATCACATTTCATCAATTTGAAAAATCGGATTTTTCACATTTTAACATATCTGAAATTGGGATGCATCTTTCAGTTGATAGAAAATTGCAAACACTTTTGGGCAAGTGGTGGTTGTGATGTTCACACATATGCAAACTTGATTGTTACTCCTGGTGGTATGACTGGATGACTCCATTCTCTTGAAGTTCAATCAAAACACTAAGGACTATTTAAGGAGGAGATGTAAGTTCTGATCTTCTAGTCTGGAAACTTCCCATTGAAACTTCCGATACAGTCAAAAACCCCCCGCAGCAAAATTATAGGATGGGTGGCATTGGCTTAAAAGAAAATCACAGAGACAAGAGCTGAGCACTCTTTTTAGAAATGCCGCATTGTCAATGCTCGTGTGGCACAAAGGACAATAATGTCCTGGGAAGCATGCACATCAACAACTCTGAGCTTAAATGCAGTTAGGATAGTTTGACTCTGAACATGAATATTTTTAGAAATAGCTTAACTTCTCTTATTTATGTTTTTTCATTTTCAACTAGAATGGCATATGATAAAGCTACATCAAAATGAATCTAGAATGATGCTATGGAAGAGTATAGTATTTAAATTCAAATTAGTAAGAAATAATTTGTTATAGTTTAGTTGGGAATGTGTTTTCTTTTTGATCCCATTTGAAATTGTGATATTTCTAATAATGGGTGACATATTAGTATCAGTGAAATATGGTATTGAGTGTCCACCAAATATCAAGCACTGGTGCTAGGCATCAGATATCCCAGGGTGAAAAAAATGATATAGTCCCTGTCCTCATAAAGCAAGCCTTGCCTCACTAGCCACAATACCTCCCCCACTTCTCATTACCCCCAGAGGTAAATGAAGTGGTGATATAAGCCATTACTTGAATTTGTCAAGACATATTACATCATCTTGGTACAAATAAGATATCCATTAGTCATTTTCCATTGGCTCCACCTTGCCTGAAGGAGTTTTTAAAGAGAAAATTGAAAAATGATGGTATGTGTAGCAAACATAATATGCTATGAATATTGTAAATAGTCATAACAAGTCACGCAGAATTCTATTATTTATTATTTCTTCTTTTGGATTTATTGGATGTGATAGTGTGACTGTTTTATCTTTAAGTAACTTCTTTTCTTGATTTCATACTTCAGTGCAATAATGTATCCTGTAATCTTTGTCTTTTCCTTCCTTATCTGAACTCTCTTCTTAAAATATATAGCAGTTCTTTGGCATCAGGATGTAGGAAATTAGGTCTCAAGTTTCTAACTAATGGATTTCCAATTAAGCTTGTCACCTCTTCTTGTGTTTTTTAAAGTTTTAAATTTTAAAAATTTCTGAGAAAGTTGGAATTGCTGTTAGACTTTATGGCAAATAAACCTCCATCAAAAAGAGATGTTTTCACTCTCTAGAGAAGTTTGTGACTTTCACCTACTAAAAATATCTAGCAAATCTGAATTTCTGAGTATATTAAAATATAGAACAATTAAATTATATGATAGCTTTATCAAGTCTCTTATCATCTACTATGTTCAGAGAGAATAATGAATAAAGTCCTCAAGTGTCCAAAGCTGTCTACTAGGTGACCTCAACATACATTTGTTATTTTCTATGCATAGAATTCTTTGAAGGCAGTGGTCTTCATATGATAGCACCCAACATAAGGTTTAGATTGTAAAAGACCTTTGAACAAGTGTTTATTCATCACTAAGAGGCTTCAAAGGGCTTGTGAGTATGGGCTCTGGAGCCAGAATGCATAGATTTGAATACTGGCTCTGTCACTTGACCAATGGCCTTGCCTAAGTTGCTTAACCTCCTAACCCAGATCCTTCATCAGTCAATGGGGATGAATTATTATATTAACTCATAATGTTGTTATTGAAGATTGAACCAGTAATGCATGACTTTACATGCATTTAGCTACAAAGCCTAACACATAAATGCTGGATAAATGTCACCTACTGTTGTTATTACACGTGTTACTATTAATATTACTGGAGCAATTACATAGATGATACAGGAATCCATGCAGCAACATTTAGCATGCTTCATGAATGAAAACTGTGTGGCGAGCATTGTTCAAGATGCTGGGGTTTGTTTAAAGAAAAGAAAAAAAAAAGATGCTGGAGTTTATGTTCCAAGTAAGAAGTTAGACAAAAAAGAAGTAAGCAATAAATGGGAAGTTTTCATATACTTGGAAGTACTTCAAAGAAAATGAAATAGAGTAATCTGACAGCATACACCTGAGGAATGGAGGGGATAGGTTTTTTGTGCAACATACTAGATAGTTAGACTTAGCAAAGGCTTTTTGAGAAGGTGACATATAATTAAGACTTAAATGATAAAAAGATGTCAGGCTTGCAAAGATTTCAGGGAAGAGACTTTCAGACTGAGGGAACAGAACGAGTGAAGGATCTGATATAGGAACAAGCATAACCTGTTCAAGACCAGAAAAAAAACAAAAACAAAAAACAGCAATGAAGCAGTAAAGATGTTGAAGAGCAGTAAGATAAAGTCAATGAGGAGAGTATGTATCCACCTGCAGAAAGTACTATTTTAGTCCATAGTAGGGAATTTGAATTTATTCAGAGTGTAGTGGGAAGTGTTTTAAGCAGCAAACTACATTCAAGGTTGTAAACAAGCCAAAGACAGCAGTGACAGAAGAAACAAAAAGAGGTAGACAAATTGATTCTCAGAATCAATGCAAGTTCCAACTAGATGTTTTGCAGAAATTTACAAAGTGATCTATAATTCTTTTGGAGATCAAACTCCCCCCTGCTTAGTGGACCCAGAATAGACAAAATAATTTTTTCTTTTCTTTCTTTTTTTTTTTTTTTAAAGATTTTATTTATTTATTTGACAGAGATCACAAGTAGGCAGAGAGGCAGCCAAAGAGAGGAAGGGAAGCAGGCTCCCCGCTGAGCAGAGAGCCCAATGGCAGCTCTATCCCAGGACCCTGGGATCATGACCTGAGCTGAAGGCAGAGGCTCTAACCCACTGAGCCACCCAGGCGCCCCCAATCTTTTCTTTTTTTTTAAAAATATTTTTATTTATTTGATAGACAGAGATCACAAGTAGGCAGAGAGGCAGGCAGAGAGAGACAGAGGGGGGAAGCAGGTTCCCTGCTGAGCAGAGAGCCTGATGCAGGGCTTGATCACAAAACTCTGAGATCACAACCCGAGCCAAAGGCAAAGACTTTAACCCACTGAACCACCCAGGCACCCCTAGACAAAATAATCTTAAAAAGAACAAAGTTAAAGGATTCACATTTTCCAATTACTAAACTTACTACAAAGCTACAATAATCAAAACAGTTTTATACTAACAAAAGAATACACTTATAGATGAGTGCAATGTAACAGAATCAAGAAATAAACTCTTACATTTATGGTCAGTTAATTTCTGACAAAAGTTGACAAGACTATTCAAAGGAGAAAGAACGTACTTTCAACAAATGTTTGTTGGATAGCTCGTTATTCACATGTAAAATAATGAATTTGGACCTCTACCTCACACTATGTAGAGAAACTAACAAAACACAGACCATAGACTGAAATATAAGAGCTAAAACTATAAAACACAGGAAAAAAAACCCAGTAAATTTCAAGACTTTGTATTAGACTTCTTAGACATGACAGTATGTGACAAAAGATAATATAGATAGACTTCATCAAAATTTTTAAAAATTTGCTTCAAAGGACACCATCAAGAAAGTGAACCATCACTCCACAGAATCGGTGAAAAATATTCATAAATGTTTTCCAATAAGAGATTTGTGTCCAGAATATATAAAGAGCTCTTACAATTCAGCAATAAAAGATAAATAACCAAATTTAAAAATGGGCCTTAATAGACATTTTTCCAAAGATAACATACAAATTGGCAGCAAGAAAATCATTAGTAATTATAAAATGAAAATACAAATCAAGGGGTGCCTGCGTGCCTCAGTCAGTTAAGCACTGACTCTTGGTTTCAGCTCAGATCATGACTTCAGGGTCTTGGGATCAAGGCCTGTGTCAGGCTCCATGCTCAGCAGGGAGTCTGCTTGAGTATTTCTCTTCCTCCTCCTCTGACCCCACCCCACTCACATGCTCACTCTCTCTCTAAAATAAATAAGTAAATCTTTAAAAAAATACATGAAAGATGTTTTTTAAAACGAGGTGTGCATTTAACTAAGAAGATGAGGACATCACTAATTAAGCTAGAAAAATGTAAGGCAAACAAAGTTTGGGATAAACATGAGTAGTGTTACATTTTTAGTACCAGTGGTCATATAGGTGGATATATCTGATAGGTCTTGGAAAAATACTAACTTGTCCGGAATTGTGATGCCACCAACTTTGGCTTTCTTTTTCAATATTCCTTTGGCTGTTTCAGGTCTTTTCTGGTTCCATATAAATTTTAGGATTATTTGTTCCATTTCTTTGAAAAAAAGGGAGGGATTTTGATAGGGATTGCATTAAATGTGTAGATTGCTTTAGGTAGCATAGACATTTTCACAATATTTGTTCTTCCAATCCAAGAGCATGGAACATTTTTCCATTTTTTTGTGTCTTCCTCAATTTCTTTCATGAGTACTTTATAGTTTTCTGAGTATAGATTCTGTGCCTCTTTGGTTAGGTTTATTCCTAGGTATCTTATAGTTTTGGGTGCAGTTGTAATGGAATTGACTTCTTAATTTCTCTTTCTTCTGTCTTGTTGATGTAAAGAAATGCAACTGATTTCTGTGCATTGATTTTATATCCTGACACTTTGCTAAATTCCTGTACAAGTTCTAGCAGTTTGGGAGTGGAGTCTTTTGGGTTTTCCACCTATAGTATCATATCATCTACGAAGATTGATAGTTTGACTTCTTCTTTGCCGATTTGGATGCTTTTAATTTATTTTTGTTGTCTGATTGCTGAGGCTAGGACTTTAAGTACTATGTTGAATAGCAGTGGTGATAAAGGACATCCCTGCTGTGTTCCTGACCTTAGTGGAAAAGCTTTCAGTTTTTCTCCATTGAGAATGATATTTGCGGTGGGTTTTTCATAGATGGCTTTGATGATATTGAGGTATGTGCCCTCTATCCCTACACTTTGAAGAGTTTTGATCAGGAAGGGATGCTGTACTTTGTCAAATGCTTTTTCAGCAATAATGATAGTATTCTTTAAGCCAATAGAAATATTTGTTCAATTAGCAAAACCATTTGCAAATATGCAGTAGGTAGTTAATAAGTGATTCAAAAGTTATAGAATTGAGTTAAGGCTGGGAGTATAATGTTTTTACTATCATTCTAATGTGTTAATAACCAAAAGTCTTGTGAGAGGATAGATCACTTAGGACAAAAAAAAAGGCCGAATTGGAAGTCTGCCCAATATTTAAGCAATAGTGAAATGAAGGAGAAACTATACCCCAAATTTGATTTTCAAAATTATTTTCTTTTTCTTAAGTTTTTGTTTTCCCAACTGTGAGACAGAATTTACTTGGTGCAGGCAGAAATAAAAGAGTGAACTAAGACTTGGAAAAATGTTTTAAGGTTTCCAACAAATACACTGCAGCAATAAAAATTATATTTCATTCTCTAAGTGCTATGGGATAATTGAAATCAATTCTCAAGTGAGATTATCTTTAAAACTAGATGGTCTCCCTGTTCTCTTCCAGTGGACTAAGTTTAAGAAATCCATCCACATTCATATTGTCCTTTTACCACTAAATCTATCTTTGTATCTTTGCCTAATAAAATCAGGTGATCGGTATGCAGAGGGAACTGTTATTTCTTATATTAGTGGTCATCAATAATAGTCCATCAAAGAAGATTGTATGGGTGTCTGATCTGTTACTTAATTGATTTCTCTATTTCAGTGATATGAAGTACATATTAAATTTCATGACCTTGTCCCAAAGGTGTTAGCAGATATTAAACACCCATTCCACTGAGACATGATTGTCTGATACAGCAAATTTCACAGTTCTGTAAGCTATGAAAGATGTTAACAATTGCTGCTGTCTCATATAATTCTTAGTAGTGATATTGTTTCACATTTGGTAGTTATGAAAGAGAGACAGAGAAACAGAGAGAAAGATAGAGAGGCGAGCTTAATGAGCTCATACTGTATCTAAGCAGAGCTGTGCCTGGGGATAGGGAGATGCCTAAATGGCTTAAGAGGTCTGCATCAGACAAACAGAAGGCTGCATAATGGGACAGCTCAGAAACAATATAAAAGGAGAGGAAGAAGACACATATGTGGTGTTTGATTTGCCAAGAGTCTGTACATTTGGGGTGTCTTGGTGGCTCAATTGGTTAAGGGCTGTCTTTGGCTCAGGGCATGATTCCAGGGTTCTGGGATCAAGCCCCACAACGGGCTCCCTGATCAGCAAAGAGCCTACTTCTCTCTCTCTCCCTCTGCCTGCAGCGCTGCTTACTTGTGCTGTCTCTCTATATCTCTGTCGAATAAATAAATAAATAAATAAATAAATAAATAAAATCTTAAAAAAAAAAAGAGTCTGTACATTTTATTCCAGTTTCATTTGGTTCCAAAAGTTGTGGCTTTGCTGTTTGGTAAAAGTGCCTGTGCTGCAGAGAGAAGCCCAAGTCTAGCAGCTCATGTGGTATCAAAACTGCAACAACTTAAAAAAAAAATTGCCTATCAAGTCTTTCAGTACAATTTTCTAGATGCCTATTTTTGGTGCCTGGCTAAAGCACTGAGCCATCATCTTTCTTCTTTGAGTGACAGCTATAGTGTAGCCATCACTTTAAAGTAGGTAAAGCCCTCTGTCTCCTTACCTTTTCTTTTTTATTTTTTGATGTACTTCTTTACTTCTTTGTGGAGCCCAAGTCCCTTTATTTTCCTGAAGTCTCTAGGATATCTGAATCATGACCTTGGTCCGGACATCAGACCTTATCAACAATACTTAACAGTTGGTAAAATGATCATTTCTTTTACTGTAAAATTCTAGGGAGCTTGGGTGGCTCACTGTGTTAGGCATCTACCTTCAGCTCAGGTGATGATCCCAGGGTCCTAGGATCGAGCCCCAATCCCTGCTCAGTGGAGTATCTACTTTTCCCTGTGTCCCTCCCTCTGCTTGGAATTGCCACCCGCCACCGAC
This sequence comes from Mustela nivalis, assembly GCF_964662115.1. Taxonomy (NCBI): domain Eukaryota; kingdom Metazoa; phylum Chordata; class Mammalia; order Carnivora; family Mustelidae; genus Mustela; species Mustela nivalis. Next base: position 80,820,436 of record NC_139031.1, read on the forward strand.
CTTGCATGCACACAAAAATAATTTTAAAAAATCTTCACCATTAAATTCTAATTATAGAATGTATCCTAGGAGCATAGTAAGATATGCACAGAAATCCGTATGTAAAAGTCAGAACAAAGTAAATGGCCTTAACATTAAATGTATTTATTCAGACAAATCCAGCTGCATTAAATATAGTGGAATAGTAGTGTTAAAAAAAGGTATTTTTCCAAATTAATATTTCTATAATTTGCTGTATTCTTCTGCTCTCTGTTTCCACGAAGAGTATGTGGCCACTGGAAAGGGATCTCAGTGAACATGAAAATCTTAAGGAAGGTAGAAGCCATGTGGAAGGAAACTTGCACATTTATTAACATAGAGCATCATTACTGTTCTAAACCAGTACTTCTCAAACTTTAAAGTGCTTAATAATTACATGGATATTTTGTTAAAAATATAGTTCTGATTCAGCAAGTCTGAAATGGAATCTGAAATTCTGTGTTTGTTATAAACTCCCAGGTGTGACCAGTGCAGCTTGTTCAAGAACCACACTTTGAGAGCATGTTCTAAAACACAGATCTAGCAAAATGCTACATCATTCCTTGCTGTCAGCCATGATAAGAGATTTGCCAGTTTCAAGGAAACGGTTAATCAGTCTCATTGATAATCTCAAGGAGGCATCAGTGATATACAAGGTTGGTTTGGTTTAAGGATTCTACATGTGAAGCTGATGGAGGGGGTAGGGACTTTGGGACAGGGATTCCTTGACTGGTCTACATCACAGTGATAGAGCATGAAACTCAAAAACTTTTTGTAGCTCTGAGAAAAGAATTGGCATAATTCCGTTCAGCCTTGTAAATGAAGCAAATATTCAGTGAAAGACAATGGCAATGTTGTGTGGTTTAGAATACAAGTTCTATGCCATTGAATTATGTCCTTGATTTTTTTTTTCCGACTCCCTCATTCCCTCTTTCCTTCTTGGAATAGCAGAAATTGTGCTTGGTGAAGAGAGCAAGGGCCTTGGAATCTGATGTGCCTCAATTAAACCACTAGTTTTGCTGTTTAAGGGTGGAGAATGAATCTGGAGGGACAAACAACCTATCATTCATTTATCTGTGAGAACTCAGTGGGTGGGCTCTTAGAATTCATTTGAATTTAGAGCCTTTATCAAGCCTCTTTGAAAGTAGATCTCTTCTGCTAAATGGAGATACTATACAATTCACTGATGGTTGGTTCTCAGAAATAAATGAAATGATAGATATAAAACTTCTAGCAAACACTAAGTACTATATGGATACTAGTTCCATTTCTTCTTCCATTTAATGCCCTAACACAATCCATATCTGAAAAAAATTCAGAACACTTCTTCTTTCCTTGGATTCTTCCCTGGTCTCAGATTAAATGCATGCCCTTTCTTTCTGGAAGAAGCCTTTCCTTACTCCTGCCCTCAGCCCAGTTAAATTAGCTGTTGACCACACCTACTTCAAGATCACCCCTGTAGTTTTGCTTAATTGACTCTCTCCTACACTAGAACCTCCTTAAGCCAGAAGACTCTGTCCTCATCATTTTTTAATTCCCACTGCCTGACGTGTAGCAGATGTTCATTTTTTTTTAATTTTTTGATACATTAACTTAATTTAGCTCCATTCTGTGGCTCTCTGAATACCTCCTGTGGTTATAAACCCCAAGTTGAGGCGTTTAAAGACTCCTCTCAAAAGATAATTTCCATTTGGGAGAGAGTAGTTCTCAGGGTATCATTGATGATTCCTTTGTGGTATTATTTCTGCCCTTAATTATAAAAGAAAAGCATAAATATGCCTGTTTGTGAGTGTACTCCTTGCAGTAAAATGTATTGCTATCCACATTAAACCATGGACTCAAGGCTTCAATGTTCTACTTGTCTGAAGATAAGAAAAAGGGAAGGTGCTGCATTTGATAGAAAACATTTTCCTCTGTAGCCCTGTGGGGCATTGTTAGGAACTTGTTGCCTGAAGCAATACACTGGCAGATTCTGACAAGGTGTTTGAAGACTGTTTTAAATCAGAGATAAACATCAGACTGTGAACTGAATAGGTTTTTGTCAGACATATTGGAGTCTGATAAAAATTCTTAAAAAATTGAATGTATATAATAATAGAAGACATGAACAATCAATGTAAGCACACTTTTGAATGAAAGCCTGATTGGGAAATGTGAGAAAAAGATTTTTTATAAAGTCTTTCCTTGATATGTTTAAAATTAAACAATTTTTTAAAAATTATTGCAACAATGAAAGTGCTGTTTTAATAACTGATAACCTGGCACTTAATTTGTTTCATGCAATTAATAGAAAGTCACCTTGTAAAAATTCGGCCTAAAAATAATTCAGCATATAAATATTTTACATGCAGTATACTTTTATTATGTGGGTAGAATTCGTCTTATATAACGTAATTCATCTTATATAAGGTATTCTTTTCCTACTTTTCTAGCAGTTGTACTACTGTATTTTCACCTTCTTAGTTTTAATAAATTATTGCCAATCCAATAGATTAGGCAGTTTAGAATATGAGATTCTAAAGAGAAGAGTTTTTTAAACATGCGATAATGTCAGTGTGTATATGGGAACATAGAGTTGTTAAAATCACTGAGGGCTATAAACCAAGTGAAAAGATGCATTTAAAAATAATTTAACTATTCCTCATAAATTGAATTAAAGGATGCAGAGATTTGTTTTTTCGTAAGAGTAATATTTCTCTGACTGGCTTACAGAATACTCTTCCTTTGTTACTTACTACTTTAAGTTTTTCTTCATTAATTGGAAACTTTAAGGAAATAATGAATATTACATTATGTGAAAGTAGATTAACCTCATCAAAGTCAAGAAATGTTGGATTGAGTTTAGTTCTCTCTGCTTTTTTGTTATGTAGAAGCTAATTTAAATAAATATTTTTTGTCATTTACACTGTTCCAAGAGCATATTTTAAAATTGAATTATAACTTAGTAAAATAGAGAAATGTGAATATACATTTAATTATTCAATTCATGTTTTACATATACACTTAAATCTTATGGCCAAAGTCACTCACACTACCAGAAAGTTCTGTTTTGACGATGATAGAAACTTTTGCCATAATGTAACTCTTTTCCTAGTTTTTCTCTCCCAGTCCTGTCCTGGTGAGATCTTATATTATCATTATTTAAAAATATATAATGATATATGAATATAAATTCACAAAATTCAGTCCATACAAATGTGTATAAAAATCTTCTATGAAGATGTGGGGACTAAATGCAATACCAAGAGAGTTATTCCTCTTACCCATGAATAGCACCTTTTATCTTCCAGGACACTTTCTGTCCTTTTGGTTCAAAAACATGGGCCATGCTTAGGGGACAAGCATGTATTTGTCTATATGAAAATTATTCAAGTGTACGTTGTAGATAATTATTATCTGGGAAAAATGCCACAAAATACAATTAACAATAATTGAAGTTATTGATCTTCTTAAATCAGAATTAAGTTATAAAAGAACCTGGTGAGATGTAAATAATTTAAACTATTTTAATAGGAATGATGGGTTTTGTGACTTTGCTCTGTCACTGCATCAGTAACTATTTCTATTTGGTGGTGCTGGGAGAGGGGGACAGATAGAAAGAGATCTAAGGAAATAGATCATGAATAGGAAAGTGAGAAATTGGAAAAGGCCAGAGTATGCAGCCACTATTAAGAGTGTGTGATCTGGGGACACCTGGGTGGCTCAGAGGGTTAAGCCTCTGCCTTTGGCTTGGGTCAAGATCTCAGGGTCCTGGGATTGAGCCCTGCATCAGGCTCTCTGCTCAGCGGGGAGTCTTCTATTAGAAACTGCTTAAGGGCAGAGACTATACTTTATAGATTTTTACAATGGCTGTCCATTTGTAAATTTTTAGTAAGGGCTACAAGTTGATATATGGGAATAAATTGGGTTCTGAAAAATCTATCTACCATAGGCACGGTTGGTAAAAAGTTTCAACCTAATATTTTCCCTAAAACTGACTCTATTATAAAGATGTAAGGTCCCAGAGAGAAATTACATCAATACACTTTTGACTGAAAATAACAAAAGCCAAATACGAGTGGTTTAAATAAAGAAGGTTTGGAAATAGGTAAAATCTACTAAAACTAATTTACCTGTATCTTTAAGAGCAAAGAAACTTTCCCAAAGCCTTCTAGCAGACTTCCTTTCATGTCTCATTGGCCATTATTATATCACATGTTCTTCCTGAGCCAGTCACCAGTAAAGGGAATTTGATCACCATGACTGGATTCTACCACTTAAGGATTAATGCTGAGGCCCAGCTTCCATGAAGGATAAGGCCTCTCCCAAGAAGGTAAACAAAATCTAAATCCTATTAATATTGAAGAAGAGGAAGGAGTAGAAGTGGGTAATGGCTATGAGGTATCTAAACAGCAATGAATATTATACAAACAAATAAATTATATTTATCTCTTGGTCATTCCAAAGATGCTTTCTGCTTTATTATTGTTTGAGAAAGTTGAAATTTAAAGATTTACAGCTAAATGTTTGTGTTTGATGGATTTATGTGTATCTCCTTGACATTTATATCTCCAAATGACTTTTAAAATCTGTGGATTAGAAGGACTTTAAAGTAAAACCCTATCCTATTGGATGATTGAAATTTCTCAGCCCTGGGGGTTATATAATCCTACAGATACTTTGGCTTCAAGATTCAGAAGCAAGAGCACACATGATTGTATTTCAGAAGCTGCATTTCACTAGGATTACAGAAATCAGCAACATGTTTAAGCTTCATGTCACAGAATATAGAACATGTTCAGCCATTTGATCACATCTGGGATTCTTTCAAGCATACATCTCTTATGCAATAACCTTCTCATCCCTTTTGTTGTTCGCAGCTCCAGGCCCTGAATTTGGGAAGTACGACATACCACAAAATAAGTTTAGAGCCAGGAGTTTGGGGTTAAATCCTAGTTCAACAGCTTAACTAGCTGTTAAACTTCCTTAAATCACTCACATTTTTGGACTTTCAATGACCTCAGATTACCTGAGATACCGCTGGTTTTTAAAGAAACTAAAAATGATATCTTTATCTCTATAAAATTTTTCGGAGTGCCCCAGGTCTTTTGGCCACCTTGCCGAATGATTCTGCCATGCCTATGAAGACTCTCCTGATGAGCAGGGAGGAGTGTCCTCTTGATCTTTTTTCTTCTTGCATTGTCTTTTTAAAATTCTTTTATCTGCATTCTGCTATGTCTTTGCCTAAGAAATGTAAAAGATTGAATTAATTTAAAAATTACTATCCAAAGCAGCCTCCAGAATATATCTATAAGCTTTAGTGAAGTAACTAACGTGCTTCTCCAGTTCCTTTAAAAAAAAAAAAAAAAAAGGCAACAGTATAAAATCACATCCTTTGTTTTAGTTACCTGCCCCAGGACATAGGTGAGAAGCTATTTCCTAAGCCATCTCAATACATAAGAATGAGCCTTCTGTACCTCTTCTCATCTAGAGGTTATAAATACAAGCCCTTTCCAGAGTTGCTGACAGTTTCACTTTGAAGGTTCTGCCACCAGAGGGAACTGAAGTTGTAAGATTTTACAATGCCTCATAGGTGCTATATATTCCTAATAAAATACAAGTTCCTGAATGAGACTAGAGGTATTAAACTTGGAAATTTTCACACAAAATTTTCTGAGGAATTAATTGTGTTAAATATATTTTACAGCTTTTATTAGTCATTTTATTCTAAAGAAAGAGATCTATTGAGTGATTCCTTTATTCACATAGATTCCTACATTTCCACAGTAATAAAATTCATCCATCAAAAAATTTATAGTGGAAATAATTGGGAGGAATCACGAAAAAAAATAGAGATCTCATAGGAATGATAAAAATTATATATATAGTATGATCTTCAATTCAAAGTGGAAAACTGATTAATTTTTAAATATTCATTCCAGATTTAAATAGACAACTCTAACTCCTTTCATATTATACAGTGAATAAGTTATATAGTATATAAAACTTGCCAAGAATGTGACTAGCTTAAAGGATACTGCCACAGATCTGTTGAAGATACCTACATTGGGAAAATGGTAGACATTCTGATACAGGGTAGCAATAAAAACACAAAGTTGCTTTTTTTTAAAGTTTATTTTATCCAGGATACCTCTGAAAGACTTCTACAGAGACATGGTTCACATCTAAATCTGCAGTGATGACTCAGCAATCATTTTTATGCTCTATTTTTTGGTATTGGAACCTTTTGCCCTCTTTTATATTTCAGCAGTTGTGGTTTTTGTTGTTTTGTTTTGTTTTAATGTATAATACCAGCATGAAGCAGAATGCAAGGAAAAAAATGAAGATCACTTTTCAGATACCAAAGCAAACTAAGATTGTAGCATTAAAGACAAATATCCCCCACCCCCACCCCCCGCCAACACACACACCTTATTTTACAAGTTCTCTTTCAATGTATGTCCTGGTATGGTCTTAGGATCACCGCAGCAACCTCACCTGGAGCTGCTGGTCAGTGTTCAAATTTCTAGCTTTAGCCCTACATTTATTGACTCTGCATTACGATCAAGCAGTCCTCAGAGGACTATCTAGAACCACTATCCTAGAAGATGTGTATAATTACTGATCATGTAACTTCTTGAACTCCTCAGTCCCTAGTTCTCGGCTATCATTGCTTTCATGGTCAACACACACTGACTTCTTTAGCTCATGCACTTCACGTCCTGCTTTGTCACCTTGATGGGGATAGTTCCCAAGTATACATTTGTAGACAGATGTGCCACTTATTTGAAATCTCATTTAAGGCATGTTTTCTTGGAAATTCATCCGCATCCAAGCCTTATTTTTGTTCTTCACTGTGTCTTTTTGTCACCTTCCAGAGTCATTGATTGTGTTAAAGAAAACTGTACTTTGCATCGGTTTCCCCATGAGTCTGCCTACTCCTTTACTCTTACTCCAACCCATTGTATATGAAAACCTTCCTAAAATATGTCTCTCACTGGTTCTCTCTGTTTACAAAGATTTCTTGATGCATCTTACAACTTAGATTCCATTGTTCACATGTAGGTATCTTTATATCTTTTATAGTCCTCCCAAGACATAGTCTCAGCCACTTGCCCTGCTTTTCAACTAATTCTTTCAGCCAACATACATTCTTTTCCTACATTTATCTTTATTTTGCCCTCTCGTTCTTCTTTACAGATATTTGATCATTATCTCTATAGGGATTAGATTAATTCCCAGTAAACTCAGGAAGTGTCTTGCAGGGTCCTCTCTCCGCGGTATTTAAATGTTCACAGGTGTGGGGTGCTTGGATGGCTCAGTTGGTTAAGCATCTGACCCTCGATCTCAGCTCAGGTCTTGATCTCAAGGTCATGACCTCTAGCTCCAGACCGGGCACCTCACTGGGTATGGAGCCTATTGAAAACAAACAACAGCAACAACAACAACAACAAAGAAAAACAAAACAAAAAACCCCCACAGAATGTTCCAGGTGTATATGTACCTTACCAACTGTTCTTTAAAAGCAGAGACCAAGGTTTATTCTGTTTCTGAATATCTGACATTATATAGCCATGTACCAGGTCTATAGAGATTGCTCAATATTGGTTGATAATTAGAGCTATGCAAAAAATTGATAACCTTTTCCTAAATTCCTATACTTTCCAGATTACAGATAGAAATGTACTGGGGTGCCTGGGTGGCTCAAATGGTTAAGCATCTGCCTTCGGCTCAGGTCATGATCCCATGGTCCTAGGATCGAGCCCCGCATCTGGCTCCCTGCTCAGGTGGGGAGTCTGCTTCTCCCTTTCTCTCCCCATTGTCCCCCCTGCTATTGCTCTCTCACTCTCGCTGTCAGATAAATAAATAAAATCATAAAAGAAAAAAGAAATGTATTCACTTTGGGGTGCCTCACTGGCTCAGTCAGAAGAACATAGTTTCTTGATCTTGGGGTCATGAGTTTGAGCCCCATATTGGGTGTAGAGATTAATAAATAAAATAAATAAACTTAGGCTGTGAATTGTGTAAGACTGATGATTTACAGACCTGTACCCCTGAAGCAAATAATACATTATAGGTTAAAAAAACAAAACAAACAAACAAACAAAAAACCTTAAAGAAATGAACTCATTTAATGTCACCATTTTCATTTTGACCCCAGTAGCATTTATTTGGTACCAGTGGTATATATCTAGTGTGCTTTAGTAAATTTAAATCAGTCTCTTCTAAGACTTCCTCATTAAAATTCAGTGCTGGGACTAATTTAATTAAGCCTCAACCATTGTAAATTTTGTATTATAGTGAATGTCAATTTCATGTAATTCAAACTGAAGACGTTGAATCAAAGGTGCTTTCTGGGTTGAGAGGGCTATTGATTTACTTAGTGAAAAAAGCAGATGCCCCGGTGGAGCACAGTCATCTTCCAAAATAATCCACTTTTGACAAACAACTCTGTCCTTTCAGAGGAAAAGTAGCTTGGTTTACAACAAACATCAGTACATGATCCCATGGGAATCTCAGCCCAGGTTGCAAATGTGCTCTCTTGTTCAGCAATGACAGTATGGAGTATGATTGTCATTTTGGGTAATGGACAGAAATCAAGAAGGCATAGGCTTTGTTTCCTTCAGAAAGACATGGCTTGGCTGAAGTAGAGAATTAACCAGACCCAAACAGTCCAGTCTGGGGAAGACATTTGAAACACAATGTGACTCTTTGCCAAAAATATAGAAATAAATGAGGAGATATTTTTTGGTAAGGGAATAATTGTGTGGAAACTCAGAAGAAGCCAGAGAATCAGACTCCTGAAAGAGGAGGAATAGTAGGAAGAAATAACTTCAGGAGGAGCCAGAACCTTAGGAGGACTTGTTCTTGTAGCATGAACTGAGAGCATCCTGAGGAAGTATTAGGGGATTCAGTAGGTGGTGCTGGGCAGTTTTTACAGGGTCGCAGCCAATACCTTAGCTCAGCTTTTCTCTGAGTGCCTGCTTAACTATTTATTTGCTCATTACAGATTGCTTCATTTCCCCCTACTGTGTCCTTTTTCTAAATCACAGTATATTTGGAAAGTAGGTTTTTGTTATCTCTATTTTAAAGATGAGAAAAAAAATAAACAATATTCGTATAATGAAATATTTTTCCCAAGGCCACATAAGTAGTAGCAGGTAGGAGTAAGAGTAAAACAAGTTTCATTTGATTTCTAAAGTAGTGCTCTTTCTTTCTAAGTCCACTGCCTATACACAAGGGTGGTACTCAAAATACTGAACATTAGGTACCACATTCAGCCTTTTTTATTGTTAATGAGATTTATTAACCATATACCAGACTAGGCAAGATTAACAATATAAAAGGTAAAATGTGGTTAGTACTATAAAAGAAAAACTGCAGCAGACAAGTTAAATAGGCAAGGAAGACTTTATTCAAGACTATTGAGATAGGAGAAAGAGACTTAAACTCAGTTGTGCTGAGGCAAAAGGTGTGAGGATTTTTAAATGCTGGAGTAAGTTAATGGAAAATCTGGAGGATATTAGTAGGTATGTTGTTCAGTGTATTAGGCCTTCTGTGTTTGCTCATTGTCTCTTCTTGTTAGACTCCTACTCGCCCACAAAGACTGGGAGATAGGACGATAGCTACCTCTATGATTACATTTCAAAGGGACCTTAGTTCCTTGAGAATTTCTGGGATGTTGAAGATTTACATCTCAAAGGAGAAGAGAAAGACTTTACAATTGCAAGTCTTCTAAAGTAAGTGCTCTAAGTAAAGGTATTTCAGTAAACTATAATCAGGAAGAAACCTATCTAAAGTTTGGTTAAGGTGAGAGGAGCATTAAAGCAGTCTTGAACAATACCCATTATTAAGTGTTTTAAGTACCAGACTGAGCTACTTAAGGGCAGTGTTTCTTATTTAAGTCTTCCTTTTATCATTATAGTATATCATTCTTTTGTATACATTTTAGATGTTCAGTAAAGGTGTTGGATAAATGAAAGAATGAATGCATTGTAGTTTCAGCTGAACTCTGCTGGATACCAATAATAATTGGAAGAAATATATTTCTTTATGTAGCAAAAATGATCCCTGTTTGTAATTATGTCATTTTGTGTTTCGATGCCCTGTGAACCATGGCAGTATTTCCTAAATTAGTTTCTCATGGAAAACTGTGTGATTAAATTACTTTTCTGTGCAAGAAGAGATTTGATTCATGTTCAGATAAGTTTGGAAAATACTTCTCTTGGAGTTTCACTTTCTTTATTAGTACTTAAAGTCTTGGAGCAGTCTTTTTTTTTTTTTAAGATTTTATTTATTTATTTGACAGAGAGGGAGATCACAAGTATGCAGAGAGGCAGGCAGAGAGAGAGGGGGAAGCAGGCTCCCCGCTGAGCAGAAAGCCCAGTGCTTGATCCCAGGACCCTAAGATCATGACCTGAGCTGAAGGCAGAGGCTCAAGCCACTGAGCCACCCAGGTGCCCGTCTTGGAGCAGTCTTAAAATTCTGGTTTATTTTATAGTAAACTTTCTTCCCAACTTTTTTTTTCTTCATGTTAAACAACACTGACTTCCTATGATTCTGTGCCCTATATAAAACAATTTGGAAATGAAGAACTTAATGAAAATTCTTTCCTCTATGATGAACTTGTGATTTAACTTTTATCAAGCATTTACTCTGCATTTTTCTGAGTGCTCTGAATCACTACATGTCATCATTACTAGTATGATTAATATTTGCCTTCTTCAGTGGGGAAATCAATGTTTATAGTGCTCAGACAAATAAGTCAGTTTACACGGTATTCAGCAGCATACCTGGGATTCAAACGGCAATAACTTGCAAGCTTAAACTCTTATTCAAAATTTTGGTCCCTGGACTAAGGATCTTAGTGTCACCTAGAAACCTGTTAGAAAATCTTGGGCTGGGCACCTGGATGGCTCAGTCAGTTAAGTGTCTTCCTTCAGCTCAGGTCATATGATCCCAGGGTCCTGGGATTGAGCCCCACATTGGGCTCCCTGCTCAGTGGGAAGTCTCTTCTCCCTCTGCCCCTCTTTACTAAGCTCACTCATGTGCACACTTTATCTCTCTCTCTGAAATAAATAAAATTTAAAAAGAGAGAGAGAGAGAGAAAGAAAATCTTTGGCTATACTCTACTGACTCAGAAATTCTGAGGGTGGCGCAAGTGATCTGTTTTTAACAAGCCCTCCAGGTAGGGTTGCCAGATAAAATGAAGGATGTCCAGTTAAATTTGGATGTCAGATAAATGATAAATTTTGCAAGCCTGGGGCATACTTACACTAAAAAATAACAAAGTGTTTTTTGTTGTTATTTGTCTGACATTCAGATCGAACTGTGTGTCCTGTATTTGTACTGGCTAAATCTGGTAACTCTACTGCCAAGTGATTCTCACGTGCACTGAAGGTTGTAAACTTTGGTATGTCAGGATTATGACTTTTGTTGAGGTACGTTTACTCTTATATTCAATAGGTTGAACCAGGAAGAACTTTTTAAAAATGAGCTGGTGGTTTTTTATTTTTTTGTTGTTTTTTTGCTTTTGTTTTTTTACTAGCCATCACTGTTTTCTCAGGAACAGTGATAAACAAACGAACATATTCCCTGAGAGGAATAGTTCTCAAAAGTCCCAGTAGAGCCCTGCACGGAGGAATGGCAATAGCATGTCTGACTGGAGACCATAGAGAAAAGCAGGAATTTGGGGGCAAAGAGATAAAGTGAATCATGCTATAACAGAAGTTCTGTTTTTCTCCCATAAAATAGGGGAAAAGGTACCATTTATATTGCGTGTATTCTGAAGGGAAAAAAAAGGCTTTAGAAAACAACTTTGACAACAGAATGGCTAGGTTTAAATTGATAAGTGAAAATCTACTTCAACTTTACTCAACTTACTTTGCTACCACTCAATTTTTAATCATTCTTGGAATAAGTTACACAAAACCCCAAAGAGCAAGAGAAACTTAATACATTTATATCTTGCTTATTCCCACTTGAATCATTTTAGAAAAAACAAACATGTCTCCAGGCAGAGAAAAATCATTTCCCAGCATATGGGGAATGTCACACAATGATAGTGAGGCTAGCCCCACATCTGAATGAGTGACTCAGTCATAATTCTTTGTGTTAATTGGTTAAGTGTCTCTGAAAGAGATATTTCAGGGCTCAAAACTTCTTTTTTAGTATATCATTCCAAGCCCAATTTAAAAACAAAACAATAAAATGAAGGAAAAAAAAACTCTCTATATAACTCTATTATTTTGATGTGACTAATTTTTCCTAGGAGATGAGAGATTTGTTGAATTCAATTCAGCCAAAGGCATATTTGCAGAATTGACTTGCCTGAGCTAAGTCTCACAGCAAAAGCTGTTACTTAGTATTTTATCAACCTTGAAAACTCTAGAAATTTAGAATAAAACTTTAGTCTAAAGGCCAGCACACTTAAGAATAGAGTTAGGCCAGAATTAGTGCTAGTTAGTATTTTTCTTCCTGTTTGGTGAAGGAAAATCACATGGATTTCCTTTGGGAAATATTATCATTACTCAATTCAAGTAGTGGTTTTCAGAGACCAGTAATAAGGGAGAGGAGCAGGAGACTGAATTAACTCTTAATTAGCCAGATCATGTGTCTTAAATAAATGTCTATATTTGGTTTAAGTAACAGTGTCCTGTGATACTAGATTAACCTGGATCTTTAGTTAAACTTATAGGAAATCTAGGCTAAAATTAACAAGTCAGGAAATGACAGATGCTGGCGAGGATGCAGAGAAAGGGGAACCCTCCTACACTGTTGGTGGGAACGTAAGCTGGTGCAACCACTCGGGAAAACAGCATGGAGGTTCCTCAAAATGTTGAAAATAGAGCTACCCTACAACCCAGTAATTGCACTACTGGGTATTTACCCTAAAGATACAAACATAGTGATCCGAAGGAGCATGTGCAGCCAAATGTTTAAAGCAGCAATGTCCACAATAGCCAAACTATGGAAAGAACCTAGATGTCCATCAACAGATGAATGGATAAAGATGATGTGGTATATATATATATATACAAAGGAATACTATGCAGCCATCAAAAGAAATGAAATCTTGCCATTTGAGACCACGTGGATGGAACTAGAGGGTATTATGCTTAGCAAAATAAGTCAAGCAGAGAAAGACAACTATCATATGATCTCCCTGATATGAGAAAGTGGAGATGCAACGTGGGGGGCTTTGGAGGTAGGAAAAGAATAAATGAAACAAGATGGGATCAGGAGGGAGACAAACCATAAGAGACTCTTAATCTCACAAAACAAACAGGTTTGCCAGGGGGAGGTGGGTAGGGAGAGGGTGGTGGGGTTAGGAACATTGGGGAAGGTATGTGCTATGGTGAGTGCTGTGAAGTGTGTAAACCTGGCGATTCACAAACCTGTATCCCTGGGGCTAATAGTACATTATATGTTTATAAAAAAATTTAAAAATTATTAAAAAAACTTATAGGAAATCTAAAAATTATTTATGAACATAAACTATATTTTAAGTTAAAGTTATTTCTCACAAATCATAACCTTAATTTGATATTGTTGTTAGAGAGGATTCAGTGGATTGCATTGCTTCTCATTTGAAAGTAATATTATCATTAATAAGATCCTAGTCACTAATATTAATTGGATGCAAGTTCAGTGAACTAATTAAGGATTAAAGCAGAAAATCTTTATTATAGCATTAAATCAATCCATAGTTTCAGTATTAATTATGCTAAGTGTTCTAGTAATTAAAGAGCACTTAAATGAAACACATGTGGATAAATTAAAAATGAATTTCAGAAGCTAAAGCTTGTAATGTGTCCTAATATATATATATATATAGATAGATAGATAATATATTTCATTAAAAGGTGTGGAATTTGGTAGCTATATAGTTGAATACAGAAATTACTAATGCCACCTATTGGTCAAAGAGTAGAACTCCAAAGCCATTTAATATAGGTACTAATCAGAAATTTTATAGAAATAACGGGTTTCAAAAAAAAAAAAAAGAAAGAAATAACGGGTTTCGTAAAGTGAATACATGAGTGTTGTTCCTTTGTATTTAAATTATACTTATGTTTTTAATACATATGTTTTAAGTGATTTAAAAGTGACTGTTAAGATATTTGCTAGCTCTAAAACTCAGGAATAATGATTCATAACAGTGATTTTTGCATATGAAGTTTGAAATCACAACTTACTTAGTATATTCCTATTTAAATTACCATTCAGTAAGCCTAGAAATTTTAAGCCAGTGTGGTTCTCATTAATCTCTTCTGGAGAACTTAAAAAGAGTTTTTTCAAAGCCATGAGCCCCCTCAAAAATATTAAATCATACTTTTCTAAGGGTGTGTGTGTGTGAAAGAAAGAGAGAGAGAGAGAGAGCAAGAGAGAGGGAGACAGGACAGTGATCAGTATCTTTTTGGAAGTACTCTAGATGATTCTAACATGAATCCAAAGTTGTGAAGCACTGTTTGAAACTAACAACTTAATTTAGAAGTCTGCTTTCTCATCAGTAAAATGGGGGAGGGTCAGTGACATGACAGCCTTTAAAATCTCTTTTGCCTCTACTATTCATCAGTCTTCATAGCAAAATCACTTATACTATAACATCCTCATTACTGTTTTTTTTTTCATTCTTTATAATCTCTAGCATAGGAAAATAAATCATCCACATTTAAGAAAAAAAATCTTTGTCATAAAAAAAAACCACAACATTAAATTGTTTTTACAAGGTTATGCAAACTAAACTGGCTTCCTACAGCCTTAACTATGTTGTTGAAAGGTTGCCATCCAAGGCTTTATAAAGGCAGAAAACAAGGCAGGCTGATCCAATTATTTAGTATGTGTCAGAGGTGCCAGATTTACAGCCTTGGAGGCTTAAGTCCATTACCCACTGAACGATTTACAAATGGAGTTCTATGGTGCCTCATTCACCAAATGCTAGATATAAAATGATGATATAAAATGTGGTCCCTAGACTTGGGAATCTGACAGTCCTTGTGGGGAGATGAACTTGACATATATGTAGTGGTATAGAATGCTATCTAATTGAGTTTTCAGTGTGTACAATTATCAAAACGTGATGTCAGAATTCAGAACCACTGTAATCAGGGGGTCCTAGGAAGAAAGTTAAAAATGATTAGCACAAAGGTGTTTGATGAGACTGATCAGCATTTTGAGGGAGAAATTTGCGAGGGGGCAATCACAAAGAGCTAAATGTTAAGATTTGTGAAGACACAGAGGAAACAATAAAAGAAACAGAAAAGGATGGATAAAACAAACACCAGGATAGGGTAGTGCTATGGAAACAAACCAAGGAAGGACAGTTTTAAGAAACAGTGGGATGCCAATGATTTGAAAAGTGGCTGACATATAGGGGAAATGGTATAAAAGACAAAGAGGAGAAAGGAAATAAGGATAGAATATTCTAGAATAATACTGAATATGTATGATAATGATAAATGGATCTATAATGCCTTTTAATTTTTTTCAGAGGAGAAAAAACTTAATAGAATACCATATGATTCTCCCTGGATCATCCAGTTAATGGTATACTATCTGGTATATGTCACAGACAAGTGTCAAATAAAAATGTATATGTATATATGCCACAAAAATAACATTTATAGTGATTCATCTGAAAATCTTCTCTATGAGATTCTGTCCTATTCATTTTTGTATCCCTGTGGTATCTAGAAGGCACATGGGTAATCAATATGTACTGAAATTTTAAATGATTGAAGAAAGCTCATAACCATAATTGATGATCCCAGATTGCTTCCATCTCTGCCAACAGGGCATTCTCTTGAATGACTCCTCTCAGTTAGGAAATTGATCAGCTAAACAAGATCAATACATTACAACCAGTAGACAAAACACCAAACGCATTTTCATGTACATGTGTTAGGTATTATCAGTTTTGTACTCCACCTTAATTGATTTTCATTTTGAAAAGGTGGTAAGCTTGAAATATATTTTGCATTTTTTATCCTTCTATTTTTTTAATCACTTAGCATTTACTTTGTGTTACTGTGTCTGCAAACATTAGGGTCACAGACAAGAGGAGCTAAGAACCAAAAACCTTGCTTGTAAGGAATACTTAGCCCAACATCAGAGTTAGACATTTCAGAGTTTTTCATCCTAATACTCTGAGCAGTCTGTATTTCATCAAAATGTGAGAAATAAGTAGCTATATGAGAATCCAATTTTGTTATGCATCCATAATAATTCTTAGTTATTGCTCTTTTATTTTAAAAGTTAGTTCCACTAGGAATTGAGTGGCTCCATTAAATGCCTTTCAAATGTGGATTGCTAAGTGATCATTTCTATCTTGGTAGGACTTCAATTAAGCTTTTCTGAAAAAGCAGAAGGAATTGCTAACAATGCCTCACTTCAACTTATTTACCTTCTGCTTTCTTGTGTTGTAAATTCAGTTCCCAGCTGGGGATTTAGCTTCCAATAAGATGTTATTAAAATTTACTTTTCTCCCTTCTCTTATCAACGCCCAGCATTTCCCTTGATTGTAGGAATGGTGTGGCTCGAGCATTTTGAAAACAATGTGAACCATGTGTAAGTGCTTTTAAAACAAGGCATTATTTCATATGTGGTTGAACCTGTCTGGGAGCTGACAAAGGAAATAAAGACCTGCCACTGTCACCATCAAACCTGTGCCTTGTGTCAGATTTGAGACTGAGGCCAGAGCAGATACCCTCTGTAAAATTCTCTGGCCGGTTATTTTTCTGTTTGCAGAAGGGTTGCCGGTGTAAAATCTCTTGCCAGAACTAACCTCAGAGTTAGTCTATACACAAATTCAGGGCCCAAACAGGTGACAGATACTAAGTGGATCTGCTGAGATGAAAGTAAGTAGAATTAGTCCTAAAGAACCTAAGGAGATTCTACCACACCCCAGTTTGGGGGTTTTAATTTGAAAACTAAAAAAATTCCCAAATTAGCAACTCATTTTGGTGTCCAATCCCTGTGATTGTGGGATGGTTGTCATATGCAATATGGCTTTAAGGGCTGACTCACTTTGGAAGATGCCAAAGGTTAATATTTCGGATGATCCGAAAGGCACGTATTTACCAAGGACAGCTAAGAAAAAGTACACATGTTCTTAATTACATGGCCACAAGCACTCACCCTTTTAAACTAAAGGGATATTAAACTATATTAATGCTGTGTGCTACATTTATGATACTGGTCAGTGTGTAAGCCTGAATTTTTACTATTGTTTTGCTTAATTTTGTTTTCCTACATGATGTTTCCAGACATACTCGATTTTGAATATCTGTGTAAATGGAAAGTTGGTTAACTAAAGTTCACCTCAAGTTCGTTAACTAAAATAGTATTATAAACCACTACCAACATTGACAAGCACTAGTTTTTTCTTTTATTTTTAATTTTGCTATATACATTTTACTTCATTATTTTTTATTGTGTTTTGTTAGTTGCCATAAAATACATCACTAGTTTCTGATGCAGTGTTCCAAGATTCATTTTTTATGCACCGCACCCAGTGCTCCATGCAATCTGTGCCCTCCTTAATACCCACCACCAGGCTCACCCATTCCCCCACCCCCTCCCCTCTAAAACCCTCAGTTTGTTTCTCGGAGGAGTCCACAGTCTCTCATGGTTCATCTCCCTCTCCAGTTTCTCCCGGAAAATTGGACATCTATGTTTAGAAGAATGAAACTTGACCATTCTCTCACCCCATACACAAAGATAAACTCAAAATGGATGAAAGACCTCAACGTGAGACAGCACTCTGTCAAATTCCAGGACAAGCACTAGTTTTAAGATGTTTTTTGTTTTTGGCTAACCAGATAGGGGGATCCAGGAACAGCACACTTGGTCGTCCCCTAGCTCCTTCTCTATCTATCACTGTGTAGACAGCAGACAGCTGAGTACAGTTCTACAGTGTGTTCCATACAAAGTCGCCACGTGAGTGGGCAAGAAGCTGCATCAGAAAGACACCTTTTTCTATCATTCACACGCTGAAACAGCCAGTCTCTACTTCGTGTGAAAGTCTCTCACTGACAGGCACTGAGCCCTGATTGTGGTTTTCTTGTCCAACATGGAGCCCTTACATTTTAATAAAAGGTGTCCTTGAAGACCATTAAAAAAAAAAATCTAGTTTCTTATAAAAGGCTTCTCTAATGATGGAGAACA
This sequence comes from Mustela nivalis, assembly GCF_964662115.1. Lineage (NCBI taxonomy): Eukaryota > Metazoa > Chordata > Mammalia > Carnivora > Mustelidae > Mustela > Mustela nivalis. The sequence goes on from NC_139031.1 coordinate 80,838,601, forward strand.
ATGAGTTAAAGTTTTAGATGACTTTTTCTTCCCAGTCATCTCAAATTATATCACCTGGGCAGCTGCCTATTTTAGCTCTTCAAATCCAACATCCCTCTCTTCCCGTGGAGGAGAAATTAGCTGAGAGAACAGGGAAGTGCTCTCATTTAACTGCTCAGTAATCAGATAATCTTCTATGGGTAATCAGAAGTTGGTTGTAAAGTAATTTGGTAACAAATGACACTGGGATGGTTTGGAAAATCAAGGTATCTTTAGCTCATGATATATTTAGCTCCCACAGTACCTGATGTCATCAAGAAGTCATGCCTCTAAGTATATGAAGACTTTTTGGACAAAGTAGATCAGAAAGGGGAGGAGGATACAGAGGAGATGAGCATGGAGGGTACAATATTTAAGTCACTATGCCCATGTTCCAAGGGACACCGTCCAGGGTCAGGATCATGGAACCTGAGACAGCCCAGGGACAAACAGCATTTATTCATCCATCCTCCAGTTGGAGAGGGACATTGTCTCATTACTGTGGAGATACTTGCTGTGAGATAGACAACTAGAGAATTTTGTGTTAATAAATGAATAATGAAAATAAATAATAAAAATAGTTATTAACTTTCCAGTTCATTAAATTCACATTAGGGTTTTTGGTTTTTGGTTTTTGGGTTTTTTTTTCAGATTTATTTATTTATTTTGGGGGAAAAGAGGCAAAGGGAGAGAGAGAGAATCTTAAGCAGGCTTCAGGCCCGGCATGGAACCTCACACAGGCCTTGGTCTTATGACCCCTGAGATCATGACCTGAGCCAAAATCAAGAGTCTGACACTTAACCAACTGAGCCAGCCACGTGCCCCATTTAGGGTTATTAATAAGTAAAATTTCCATAAAATATTGGAGGTAACTTAGAAAACAGCACAAAATAGAAAATAAACCCAAGCCAGAATTAAAGTAGTTAAGAAAAAGCAAAATACAATATTTTTGGTAGTTTAGGTGAATTAAGTTCTCAGTGTGCGGTTATCTGCATTTTCCCGTCTGCCTTCCTCCGTCACCTGCACCGCATGACCTACCTCTTAAGCATCACCAAAACTGCTTTTGGCGTTTAAAAATCTAATTCAAAACTTACCCCCAACATGAAATAATATATTTTTTTATAATTTTATTTATTTATTTGACAGAGAGAAATCACAAGTAGATGGAGAGGCAGGCAGAGAGAGAGAGAGAGAGGGAAGCAGGCTCCCTGCTGAGCAGAGAGCCCGATGCGGGACTCGATCCCAGGACCCCGAGATCATGACCTGAGCCGAAGGCAGCGGCTTAACCCACTGAGCCACCCAGGCGCCCCTGAAATAATATTTTTAAGTAGCATACAAAACTATAGCCTTGTATTCTTATGGGGACGTATATGAACATACATACATATTTATACAAATGCATACACATGTTACATAAGTATTCCCAATATGTGTATATACATATGGATACTCACACAAACACTAAAAAAGTAAGGAAAGTACTGGAAAGATATTCAGCACACCAAATATTAACAGACTTTTTTTTTTTTTAATGAATCCTAAGCAGAATTGAAGGGGAAATCTACTGTCTAGATTTGATAAATCAAGATACAAGTTTTTGACCTTTGTCACCCTTGAATTGTTTTTATTATTATTATTAATATATAATATATATTATTATTATTATTTATTATTTTAAAATATCACTTAGATGTTTATAAGGCAATTTGTTTTGTTACAATGAAAAATCTAAACTAAATTTTATTCCCTATTCTTTATTTTTTATTTTAAGAAAGAAAATTATAAAGCATTTAAGAATATGTGTTAAATTGTGGCTCTTTCAGTTCAGGTATGGGAAGATTGTATATGTAAGTGAATATATGTAACATATGGACTTTAGTTGCTCTGAGAGAAGACTCTATCATATACATTTTAAAGATATTTTCAGTCATCACACTTTCTGATTTGTATGCATTTACTCCCACTATATTTAAAGTTGTAGGTGACACTAATGAATCCTTTAAAGCTGTGAGAAAAGGTATAGATGTAAAAATAGGCATTTCGTTGGAATTCCAGCTCCAAACTCATGTGAGACACTCTTAAGCAATTAATGGATGATTGTTACTGAAAGAGGACATTATTACTGTATGCCTTAGCTTACAGTATAGAAACTAGACTTCTGAAAGTAAAAATTCATAATAATAATTTCACATACTAACCTATCCTGAAAGGAAAATAAAACTTCATGATTTAACTGTCTGTGCCAAAAGTGATCATCTGTAGTGCCCAAAGGCATCTGAATTTAATTCTCAAAATAGTGTAAGTGGGAGGCATGCATCATTTTTCTCTTGTTTCTCAGTGGATGTTATCAATTCAGATTCTTTGAATTCTTAACAATTCTTTCTAGCTCCTAGTCTGTATGATCTTTTTCAACATTCTGCATACATTGTGCTTTCCAGATAAGAAGTGCTGCTGGATTTTGGTTTAAACTGTCACCCTGTACTGCCAATATTGAGGTTTTTAGATATTTTGACTTTGGGAAAATTAGATGTTTTTTTTCCATTAATATCATGTGTCTTATTCTACTTAACTGGAAAATGCCCAGATCCTTTATTTTAGTACAGTGATTTGGGCAAATCTAATACAATAACTGTTAATTCCGTTACAAATGTCTAGGTGGTAGCATAATCCTCCAGAACTATAACCTTTATAATTGGCATGAGAGTATGACAGATTCTTAGTTCTGTAAATGGTCCAGACTCTTCATATGAAACCACCCCAGGCAGTGACTTACTGGACTTTAATATCCTTCAATTTCCACATCTGCTTTTACTTCTCTGCCAGAGCCCTGAAGTTGTTGACCTGCTATCTGGATTTAATCTGGTATTATTTTAAAATTTTTTCTAAACTTTCTTTTTCTCATTTTGGAAAGGGCAAAGTTTCTGTCTCTGAATCATTGTGTACAACACCATCGCATAGTTTCCTAATTTTTTTATATAACTCTTTCAGACTTTTCAAATCTAATGGAAGTCAGATATGTATTATGTTCATTCATTCAGTAGTGTTTGCAATGCTTTCCATTTAATGCCAGCCATAGATCTCATTAACATGCTGATGACTGATTCTGCCTTGTAACTGTCTGGTTAGTCAATGGAAACTTTACTGTTCAATTGAGTGTCACTTTGGAATTTTTTTTTTAATCATTAAAAGAATCTACTCAGGATTCTAATAAACAAATTGAATAGGCCATGACAAAGAATGTTAGAAGACAGGTTTGGTTTTCTTCTACTAGTATTCATGAGATACAAGTATTTAAAAATAAACAGAGTAATGAAAACCACATAAGCTTATAGAAAAGTGAAGTTTCAAAGGCATAAAAAAAAAAGTAGAATAGGGAGAAAAAAATCAGGAAACAGCCCAGGAAAGTTTGAGACATACTGATGTCTGTGGGAATGCTTATAGTTACTGGCATGGTTCAGAAGGATGAATGAGATGCTAGGAAACTAGCCAGACATCTCATGTTCCCATGAACTTCTGTGGAATGTTGCATGATTCCTGTGCCTCCCTGGTCTTTACTTTCCGCATCTGTAAATTAAAGAAGCTGGATTAGATGCTCTCCGTCATCCCTGTGAGCATTGACTTTCCATTGTATTTATTGACAACTCTCTAGATTTTCCATTATATTTATTTTATTTTTTTTAAAGATTTTATTTATTTGGCAGACAGATCACAAGTAGGCAGAGAGGCAGGCAGAGAGAGAGAGGGGAGGAAGCAGGCTCCCTGCTGAGCAGAGAGCCCCATGTAGGGCTTCATCCCAGGACCCTGAGATCATGACCCAAGTCGAAGGCAGAGACTTTAACCCACTGAGCCACCCAGGTGCCCCTCCATTGTATTTATTGAAAACTCTCTAGGTTAACCTTCAAGGTTAGCCTTGCTAGATATTACAACCCACCAGTGATAATTAAAATAGTATAGCAAGGGGCGCCTGGGTGGCTCAGTGGGTTAAGCCGCTGCCTTCGGCTCAGGTCATGATCTCAGGGTCCTGGGATCGAGTCCCGCATCGGGCTCTCTGCTCAGCGGGGAGTGTGCTTCCTCCTCTCTCTCTCTGCTTGCCTCTCTGCCTACTTGTGACCTCTCTCTGTCAAATAAATAAATAAAATCTTAAAAAAAATAGTATAGCAATATACTAAAATAGTGTAGCAATGGTGTAAGAATAGAGAGTTAATGGAAAAGAGTAGAAGAACAAGAAACAGACTTAGAGGGATATATGATTAAGGTGTCATTTTTTTTCATTGAGATAGGCTGGACAGTAAATTGTGTTGGAACACCACCTAACTACCTATATAAAAATGGACTAAAATTTTAAACATAAAAAGGAAAGAGAAAGGAAGGAAGAAATAGAGAATAATGGTAAGAAAAGTTAAAAAAATATACTTGTAGTGAGATGACCTCTGTACATAACCCATTAATTCAGAGGCTATAAGGGAAAACATGGATGTATCTGATACATACAAGTTAAATACTTCACAGAGTTGAAAATGCCATAAACAAAAGACAAACAATAAACTGGGGAAGCTTTTGCAAAACATGTGATAATTTATTTTATACAAAGAGTTCTCAGAAATCAATAGCAAAAGATGAACAACCCAAGGAAAAATGATGAAATCACATAAGCAGTTTCAGAAGGAGCAAAATAAAAATAAACGTTTGGCAAGTTGTTCACTCTTGCTCATATAGAGTAACATCAAGACTGAAAAAAATGAAATGTTTAATAGGATCCAGTTTTGGAAGAAATAGTTATTCTCATATATTTTGATGGTAGCCTTTTCTTTTTTTGAAGGGCAGTTTAACAATAGCTGTCAAAATCTCAAATACAACTACTTTCAGATCCAGCATTCCATTTTAAGCTGTTTATCTTACAGTCCAACTTGCCAGACTATATGTATACATGGTTCTATTTGTGTTACTAAACTTATACTTTTTTTAACTTTTTAAATTTGTAGAATAACATTTTGAATATAACATGAGGAGCTATTTAGCTTGTCTCTCTGGACAAAAGGGAGAGAGAGGGGACTTCCTTTTTAAATTTTATACTTTTATCCTAAATGATATCTTCACCATGATTGGATACATATTAACAGTTTTATTTTTTAATTTTTTTAAAGATTTATTTATTTATTTGACTGGGGTGGGGGGAGGAGGAACACAAGCAGGGGAAGTGGGAGAGGGAGAAGCAGGCTTCCCACAGAGCAGGAAGCCCAATGCAGGGGCTCAATCTCAGGACCCCGGGATCATGACCTGCACCAAAGGCAGATGCTTAATGACTTAGCCACACAGGCACCCCATTAACAGTTTTAAATAATGTTACAATTTCACAGGAAATGGCAGTGTCATAAAGTACCTTTTTGAAGAGGTTGTTGAAGAAGTGATGATGAAGCTAAAATATACTTAAGGAAAACTCAAGTTCACCTTCTGTCTTAAATTGAAAATAGTAGTTAAAAATATAGTAGTATAAATCTTTTGTAAAAAACGATACAAGCTCATGTAACAAAAATGACAGTCTCTAGAGTTTCTGCAAATTGTATGCTTCGCTTACTATACCAACACCCTAAAGGTTTCTTCCGTATAAGATAAAATGAGATTGATATCCTATATTCTTCCATGCAGAACTCAGTGCTTTTTATTGTATGAATTTCTTCACACACAAAGTGCTTTAAGATATGTTGGTTATTTTAACAGTGGCCTGATAAACTGTATCATTTACACAAACCCTGAGCTATTCAGAAAGTAGATTCCTTATTAACATGCTTGCCAACTCCATGTAAAAACTGCCACTGTACTTGTAACTTAGAGTTTTGCTTGTTGCTTGGTAATTGCAAATCTTCTTTGTTTATAGGCTTCCAAAAAGTAAGAATTTATGAGTTTTTGTTTTGGGGGGGTTTTTTTGTTTGTTTTATTTTGTTTTTTAATAGAGGAAAATGTTTTCCAAGTTCACAGACACCTCGTGGTCAAAAAAGAAAAAAAAAATCAAATAGCCAGGTTTGTGGCTCACTTTTTCCTTATGTTCCTTCCACCCAAGGCTAAATGAGGGCCACAGAGGATATGGTATGCATAGTATGATTTGAGGTACTATAACCAGAACAAAGGAAAAATCTCCGTATCTCTCTCCAGTTGGTTATAGGAACCATAGACTTAGGAAATAAATTGTGAACATTGAACTCTTAACTATTAGATGATTTTTCTGTTACCTAATATAGAATTTATTTTTATCTTTTTGAGAGGTATGCTTTAATTTTTAAAACATGCAAGTTTATAAAATGACAAAAAATTTAAAAGACAATGTTTTAAGTTATAGACTTCAAAATTGTAGACTAAGTATTTCAAAACCAGCAATAATAGGTCAGAAACCACATAAAAGGACTACAATTGGATAAATAGCTTTCACAGCGTTCTAGGAGTTTGAAACCCAGTTTTCATAGAGATTATATTTTTCGCCCATTGATTCAACCGGACAATTCTCCATGATTTCACCAACTCATGATTTGGCTTTTCAAACTTGGCTCTTTTTATCTGTATACCTGCATTCCATCTGTGTGCTTCTAGTACACTACTTTTGAAAGCATACATGAGGGACACCTGGGTGGCTCAGTCAGTTAAGCTTCTGCCTTCAGCTCAGGTCCACGACCAAGTCCCATATCAGGCTCTCTGCTCAGTGGGGAGCCTGCTTCTCTGTGTTCCTCTGCCTGCCCCATCCCCCTGCTTGTGCTCTCTCTCTCTCTCCCTGACATAAATAAAATCTTAAAAAAAAAAAAAAAAAAAAGGAAAAGCATACATGAGACAGCTAATTCATTCATTTTAGGTGTTAAAATTTTATCTTTAGATAATCCAAACTTTTGAAAAACACTTTAAGAGTCTGAGTACCATGATAGTAAAATTGTGCTGTTGCTTTGCATGTTGAGAGCACACCTTTGTAATGTGTGTGTATCTGTGTGTGCTTGTTGGCCTTGTGTGGGGCTTCTTGATTATTTTTGTGCTTGCATTTTTATTATTTATTTATTTAAAATATTTTATTTATTTATTTGAGAGAGAGAGAGAGTCAGAGAGAGCACGAGAGGGAAGAAGGTCAGAAGGAGAAGCAAGCAGACTCCCCATGGAGCTGGGAGCCCAATGTGGAACTCGATCCCATGACTCTGGGATGACGACCTGAACCAAAGGCAGTTGCTTAACCAACTGAGCCACCCAGGCACCCCTGTGCTTTCATTTTTAAATAAAAATTAATTAAAGAGTAGATTTTTAATTAGAATTTGCTTCTAGGGAACATGATGCATAATGGAAAATAGTTCTGAATATCTGGTACATGGTATAAAATATTCTCCTTAAACTTAAACTTAAAAGAATTTTTTTTTCCTAAAGTGAATGTACTAAAAAAATGGAAATAACTGGAACTTAATACTAGCTTCTGTGCTATATCCTCTTAATTTCCAAAGTAAAGAAAAGAAAATAGGCATATTAACTGCAAAAAGAGGACAATTCAACAAAACTGAACCCTTGACTAATGTATGGAGAATGAAATAAAGACTATAGCTTTAGATTAGACTAAATTCTTTCTATTCCCATAATATCCATGTACCATAAAATGTGCTTAGATAACTAATAAAAGTATTTATCCACAGATAAAGCACATTAGTAATAGAAACCATAAAATAGTATTTAAAATTATCTTAATTAAAAATACATACTGTAATTATTCTAGACGCTGAAAATAGGTTGTAGTTGATTTTCTCAATTATTTGTTGAATGAGGAAAGGTATCATCAGAGAAGAACATGCCTGTTACCTTAGTTTATGCCTCAGAATAATCTATGAACAGTGGTTAATAAAGTTACACATTTCATAAAGATAATGCTGTTCAGGATACTATGGTTATGACTTTATAAAAAGCACATAATTTCAACTTAGAAAAGAGTGATGACTCTTGATTCTTTGGTGAGTTATTTTGTTGTGTTCTGTATTGTTTTTGAAAAGCAATGTCCTTTGCTGCTGCTAGAACAATAAATTCCCTATCCCATTCCTCCATCCCTGCACTCACTTAACACTGAATTGGGGACAGGAGTGAGAGGACAGGCAAATAAGTCATCAGTGACTGAACATAATTCCCCAGGAATAAAAAAGAAACTAAAACAATTTCAGAACATGAAGATTGATATTGACTTGGTTCTTTGTAATTTTTCCAAAATCAAAGATATAACTGGATAGCACAAAGTCTACTGGGTGCCTACATTGGTTTACTTTTTTAAGTGAAGTATTAAAAAAAAGTAACAAATGGGGTAGGATACACCAAGCCATTGTCTTCTCACTGGACTTATTTTGAGCTATGAGTTTACACATGAGAAGAGATACAGAGAATTCAGCAAAAGTTATGAAGATAGCAAACATGAATAAAGATGGGAAAGGAGAGCTGTGAGAACAAAGTTGAAAAAAATGTAATTATAGAAGAGAAAGCACAGGGACAATTTAATAATGCCCTTCAAATCTATTGGAGGCTATTCAATAGACCTGCTGACCAGCTGTTCCTAATCCTCCTTGAAATCATAAGTTGGAAGGGGTCAGAATTGTAAATTAACAAATTTTAGATCAAGGAGAAAATCAGGGCAGCAGAGAGGGAACAAGAGGACGGTCCCAAAGAATGTCTCAAGTGCTATATAGCACCTCGAAGTCTGCGCTGACTTTAATGTTTTGTTCATAAAGGTAAAATCACCTGTATAAACCAATGATTTTTCCTCTCATTTTTTATTCTCCTCCTTTAATAATATTAAAAATAAGTAAAACAAAAACTTACAAGGTGGTTATAAGCATCCCTATTATAAAGACAACTTCCAAGCGAGAGGCCATAAGGTATAATAATTAAGAGTATGGGTCAAGAAGAATTGGCAGAAGACCTGGGCCCTAGGGAGCAGGTCCCATTGGAAAGCCCAGTATCAGGACAGCAGTTGACTGAAAAGCAAGTGAGCAGAGATCCAGAGGCCAAAGGTCAGAGGAGATACAGTTCTCAAGGATCAGGAGGACTTGAAAGAGTAGAGCAAGAATAGTGGTCTAAGAATCAGGCAAACAGTCCATGACCAACCCCTGTCGCAGAGGCCCATGGAACAAATCCTGAAGCAGTAGGGATGCGTTTGCCAGTTTCAGCGGATTCATAAGTCTCTCACTCTGTGGCAGCAACGGATAAGTAACCCAGGCTTGGATAGCTGCCATGGATGGAGTTAAAGCCTGTTGATGAGGTGGAATACGGGAGGAGCAGACAGTTCTCTGGCAAAAGCACCTTCTTGACATAAAGTAATAATGAGTTTTTCAGCCCTTTGGGATCTGTTGCTTGTGGTTTTGATACATGAGATGTGGATATGGTGATTTTAATTTATTATTAATACTTTATTTTAATTTGTGGCTTGTAAATAGTGCCTTTTCCATGACCACTTAAGTCATGAAACTGATCTTTATAAATAATTTACTATAGAAATTATAAGTGATTTCTAGAGGGGATTGTCTGCTGAGGTTTGGTAATTGACCTGACATAGGCAGCTTCTATATCTGTCAGTCTGCTAAATTGTATCTGTTGTTTAATTATTATGAATATGTCGATGTGACTAGACTTTCTTTTTCTGACAGATACAGAAAAACATTTGGTATATTTTTCCTGTATTTACAGTGCAATTCGTACTTGAAATCTATGATATATTACATTTTTTCATTGATATTGTAGCCCAAAAGAGACACTTACGTCAAAAATACTCTTCCGGATAAATCATAATCAAATTTGAGATGATCTTCTTTGTAGGCATATGTGAAGATGAAGTATTTTATTCAAGTTTGTTTATAAGTTCAGTAGTTATTTTTAATTAATTAGAATTTCATTCTCAAATTGATCATATCCATGAAATTAAGACTCTCTAACCCATACAACTTCCTATATTTCTACAGTTTGGGCTGTGTATGTTTCTGTAGTGAACTGTACATCACATTTTGTGTCACCTAAATAGGTAACATATTATTTGAAATGATGTAAAGCAGTAGTTCTCAAAGAGAACTCCTTAAACCAGCAGTGTCAACCTGTAGAAATATAAAATTTAGGCTCCACCCCAGACCTACAAATGTAGAAATTTGGAGGATGGGGCACAGCCATCTGCATTTTAACAAGTCCTCCAAGAGAATCTAATGCACACTCAAGTTTGAGAAGCACTGATGAAGTGGATCAATTAGTTGCTTCATTTATGTGGCTTATGTGATTAATTAATTTATTTGATTAATGTAAATTAATCTAATCTCTGTGGCTTGGTAGCTCCTTGAGGGATACTCAAGGGGTTAGTCATAAGTTCTTCTTCAAGAAGTGTATAATCTGAGATGTTAACTCACATCTCAGATGAAGAGTTCAGAAATATTATAAAGGTCTAACATATGTCACCGTGGTGTATGATAAATTGCCACATTTAAAAAGATGGTATAATTTTGCCATTATACTATCGTGATTAAGGGTTAGACTCAAGAGTCAAACTTCTTATAGTCAAATCCCAACTTTGTCACTAATTGGTACCTACCTCAGAGGATTAGAGGCTGAAGGAGTTAGAATGGTGCCTGACCCATGCTAAAGACTATGTAAATGTTAATTATTATTATTTTAGTATCATAAACAGTGAGTTCCATGGGAATTTAAAGATGCTTTTTTTTTTCCCCTGAAGGAAATGGGATGATTACAGAAAATAGGTAATTTTGTCTGAGCTTTGAAATATGAGGCTGTGTTGTGTTCGTGGAAGAGTAGCAAACGGTATTGTTTTCTGGTCCTTTGTAATTCCTGTTCTGTCTGCCTAGAAGGTAGTTCTTCATTCCATCCTCATCCTTGCTCATTCTCCAGAACTCAAATATGTCAGTGGACCTCTTCCTCTGTGGGGTTATCTCCTTCCTCTGGCCAGTCCAGAGGAGTGCAATGGCCTCAGGGCTCAGACCACCAGGCACCCATCTGCAGCTAAACAGGTGGGGTTTGTTACTCCTTGCAGCAAGGGATGCCATTTATTTTTCAGTGGAACCATGAGGCATTTCAGTAAGAGGATGTTAGGAAGAACATAGGGTTTGGCTTTGGTTGGGTGATTTGAGAGAGGGTCTGAAAAATCAGGCTTCTTTCTACTGTCCAAAAGTGGGAATAATTTTATGATTATCTCAATAAATCTAATCTAGAGGGAGGGGAGACTAGAGTGAGATAAAGCTTCAATTGGTAAAGGAGCAGTGGTCACTCATTTTAGTTGAGAAAAAATGAAGTATGTCATGTTGTGGGTATTACAGTGACCTCATTTTGTCTGCGTTTAGAAAAATTTATGAAATGGCTCATCTTATCATGGTCTTGAACTGAGCTTGTCTGAAGTTGATATTCTATAGGATTATTTATGTTCTGTAGGAGAATAACAAGGCTTCCCTATAAGTACCAAACTACCTTCTGGATATCAGGAGATAGGTTTGTTTTTTCCTTTCTTAGAAGTTATACATTCCATCCTTTGAAAGCACTTTTCAGTGTCTCTATTAAATCACTTATCACATCACATTTTAAGCAAACCAGTGCCTAGTATGTTATATTCAGTAAAGATTTGACAAATGAAGATGAGTTGTTGAAACCATTGATTGGTGACTTTTATGGTATGTACCTCCTTTCCAATCTTCATTAAAAGCCATTAATCATAAGACTTTGAGGAAATAAGAAATATCTCTTTATAAGAAAAATATTAGTCTTGGATATCAGCCCTTTGTCTGTAGTGTCATTTGTGAATATCTTCTCCCATTCTGTGGGTAGTTTCTTTGTTTTTTTGACTATTTCCTTTGGTGTGCAGAAGCTTTTGATCTTGATGAAGTCCCAAAAGTTCATTTTAGCTTTTGTTTCCTTTGCCTTTGGAGACATACCTTGAAAGAAGTTGCTATGGCCAATATCAAAGAAGTTACTGCCTATGTTAACCTCTAGGATTTTGATAGATTCATGCCTCACATTAAGGTCTTTTATCCATTTCAAGTTTGTCTTTATGTATGGTGTGAGAGAATGGCCAAGTTTCTTTCTCTACACATAGCTGTCCAATTTTCCCAGCACCACTTATTGAAGAGACTGTCTTTTTTCCACTGTGAAACTCAACACACACAAAACAGATAATCACATCAAAAAATGGGCAGAAGACAGGAGCAGACACTTCTCCAAAGAAGACATACAAATGGCTATCAGACACATGAAAAAATATTCATCATCACTAGCCATTAGGGAGATTCAAATCAAAACCACATTGGGATTCCATCTTACACCAGTTAGAACGGCCAAAATTAACAAGAAAGGAAACAAGTGTTGGAGAGGATGTAGAAAAAGGCAAACCCTCTTACATTGTTGGTGGGAATGCAAATTTGTGCAGCCAATTTGGAAAACAGTGTGGAGATTCCTTAAGAAATTAAAAATAGAGCTACCGTATGTCCTGTAATTGCACCTCTGAGTATTTACCCCAAAGATACAGATGTGGTGAAAAGAAGGGCCATCTTTACCCCAATGTTCATAGCAGCGACGGCCATAGTCACCAAAATGTGGAAAGAACCAAGATGCCCTTCAACAGACGAATGGGTAAAGAAGATATGGCCCATATACACAATGGGATATTATGCCTCCATCAGAAAGGATGGATACCCAACTTTTGTATCAACATGGATGGGACTGGAGGAGATTATATTGAGTGATTTAAGTCAAGCAGAGAAAGTCAGTTATCATATGGTTTCACTTACTTGTGGAGCATAAGGAATAACATGGAGGACATTGGGAAATGGAAAGGGAGAAGTGAGTTGGGGGAAAACGGGGGGAAACAAACCATGAGAGACTATGGACTCTGAGAAACAAACTGAGGGTTGTGGAGAGTAGGGGCATGGGGGCTTGGGTGGGCCTGGTGGTGAGTATTAAGGAAGGCACATATTGCATGGAGCACTGGTTGTGGTGCATAAACAATGAATTTTGGAACACTGGAAAAATAAAATAAAAATTAAAAATAAAATATTAGTGAACCACGGTGTTAGAAAGAAATACAGTTGAAAATGAGGGTGAGTCTAGCAATTATCGATTACCATTTTGTCAAATGAGTTAGTCAGCTTTGCTCATATTTTATAGGAAAGGAAGTAATCACCAGTAGACTCACCTCCCACTAATACTATTTTGCCAATGTGAAATTCAAAAGCAATATAAAGAAAAAACATTTAATGTACAAATATATAACTATCATGTATATGTGAGATGTATGTTTCCCATTTAGAACGTAATTTACTAGTAAGTGTTTATTGAAATAATTGTACTTTTCTTCTCCTTGGGTCTCTGCCAGGTCCTCAATTTCTGTCATGAATTCTAATGTTTTCATTTATCACAACTTCTTTAAAAATGTGTTGAGAGAGTGAGAAAGATAGGAAGAGGTGAAACACCCCTCACACACTTACAAAACTACTATATATGTGGGTGTGTGTTTCTTTCTAACTATATATATACAGACATATATATGGTATATATTTAGTAGATATCATGTGATAGAAGGTTGAGGGACATAGATATTTTTATATATCTATATATAAATATATATTATATATTTATATATTTATATAAATATATATAAAAAATATTTATATAATATGTTATCTATATATAGCTACATAGATATATATAACATCTATATTTATATCTCTATATATATATTGAGGGGGATACATATATATCCTTGATTATTTATATAACACCTATATTTATATATCTCTATATATATTGAGGGGGATACATATATATCCTTGATTATTTTTAACTTTTCTCATTATTATTAAGCTTTAATTGACGTGCACCATTCTATTAGTTTCAGGTGTACAACATACTGATTTAATATTTGTATATATTGCTAAATATTCACCACAAGTGTAGTTAATACTCATCACCATACATAGTCAAATAATTTTTCTTATGATGAGAGTATGTAAGTTTTACTCTCCTAGCAACTCAGTAGCCTTCCTAATTAAAAAATATTTTATGATATTTTAAGACCCATTTTTATGGATTATTATTATTATTAAGCCAAGATCTGTTATTCTGATCTACTCTCTCATGTTATTTAAAGGTATAAACTGAAAGTTATCCATTCAAGCTTCAAGTGCATTTTGCATATATGGTTATAATAAATCTGTCATTGTATGCTTGTAGTATGGTAGCAGTAAGTTTTAAGTGTTTGTTTTATTTTTTTATGCTATTAAAAAAATCAATGATATTAAAATGTTCTGTGACAAATCAGCGAAAAGACAAGAGATCATAGAATTTTATTGCAGGAACAGCCTTTAGAGTCTATCTAGTTCGATACTTTCATTTTACAGACTTGGGATGTGACATCCAAAGATATTAAATGTCTTGCCCGAGGTTATATGGCTCTTTGGCAGAGCTGAGCCTACAGTCAGGTTTCCTGACTCAGGCCACACTGCTCTGTGCTACTTCCTATCTCTAAACTATATATGATTACGCCAGAATCATTTTTCATAAAAGTGGCCTTACACACAATTATTGAGTAAGTAAAGATTGTTTTGAGTTCCAGCCCTTCACACTAACCCTTGGCTACCTTCCTGTGATTCCCCTTTAGACTCTGACAGAGTCCTGTGGTAATGGTTGTCTTTTCTTCACATCTCTTAACCTTATTCTCTTGTAAAATGACTGTGTAGGAAATAAAACTCATCATTGTAAGTTTACTAGCCCATTAAAATGTTAATTCTATCAGATAATATCTTCATCTTTTCAGGCTTTTATAACAGAATACCTGAGACTAGATGGCTTTTAAAAAATGGAATTTTATTGTTCACAGTTCTGGAGACTTAAAAAGTCCAGTATCAAGGCACCAGCCAATTTGTGTCTGTTAAGAGCCTACTTCCTAGTCCGCAGACTGCGGTATTCTTGCCGTGTCATCACACAGCAGAAGAGGCAAGGGAGCTTTAGGGTTTGTTTTATAGGGACACTAATCCTGTTCACGAGGGCTTCATGATTTCATCATTAATCAAAGACCTGACCTTCTAATACCATCATATTGGGGTTTTAGGATTTCAACATATTTGTTGCGGGGTTGGAGACATAAACGTTCAGTCTGTAACAGATAGCATACTGTCTTAATATGGCTAAATTAATATTTAAGATAGTTGCTAATGGCAGGTGTTTTAGATAAGACAAAAGAATAGGAAAATTAATATTTTTAGAAAAGTGTTTTTTGTGTGATTTGCTCCAGTGACTTTCTACTTTCAAGACTAGCCTTTTCCTTTTTTTTTTTATGTTATGTTTTTAAATTTTAATTCCAGCATAGTTAACATACAGTATTATATTAGTTTTAGTTTTATAGTAATTTAAGCAATATACATTATATCATATCCATAAATGTCAACAAATCTGGAGCCTTCTACATGGACATTGAAGATGTGGCTGAATTTTCACTTCCCAAAGCAAATCAAACTGCATACTTTTCATTTTTTCAACAACTCTTTATTGGGTACCAGTTTGTGTGTGGAGCTGTTGAGAAGCTGAAAATACAGCAGTGAGCAAAATGGACAAAGTCCCACTTAAAGGTGTTTTAAGAACTATAACAATGATTCATAATGTTTTTCAAATAAAATGTTCTATCCTGGGGCACCTGGGTGGCTCAGTGGGTTAAGCCTCTGCCTTCGGCTCAGGTCACAATCTCAGGGTCCTGGGATCGAGTACCGCATCAGGCTCTCTGCTCAGCAGGGAGCCTGCTTCCCTCTCTCTCTCTCTCTGCCTGCCTCTCCATCTACTTGTGATCTCTCTGTGTCAAATAAATAAATAAAATCTTTTTTAAAAATAATAAAATAAAATGTTCTATCCCGAAGAAACTATGGGAGAAGTCAGATTAATGACTGAAGAGAGGCATATCAAAGAATTTAGTTATCTCTCTCTACAACTAGAGCCCAGAATCTGGAACTTGTTAATTCTATTAAACAACAATTTATATGCATTACCCTTTTGATAATAGAAATTTGCAAGGATAGAAATAACTCTCAAGTCATACTTTTCCTCTTTGCTTATTAGGCTTTGGGATAGTAACTGGTATGAGAAATGGTCCCAGTTTTTTCTTGATCAACAATTTAAGCCCATCTGAAACTGTTTTTAACTCAGTTTGTATTTTCCCCCTTTATGCTAACCCCTTGTCAGTTTAAAGGCATAGTGTGGATCCAAATGCTGTACTCTTTATTTTTCACTGTCAATCACTTTCTCTTATTCTTCTTTTTCTTGGAATCATGTATGGCTTTTATAGGTAGTTCAAGGGAGATAGAAATAAAACAAAAAGGCCTTGGCTTTGAAGATATAAAAGATACCATGTCAGAAATAGGCAATAGAGGCATTCCTGAAGAAAACTGTGGTAAACTATACGATACCACATAAACTCTGAATTACTTTTCTTTTACTTTTCATGTGTTTATTGCTAATCTAGGGTTCAGGTTTTATGTTTGGCTTAAAAAATCATAGACATGTACTCCCTACAAAGCCTTGACTCAGACCTGTAACAAACTTACAAAAAGTAGAAATAACTCATCCCTGTTTTTCTTGAGCCATTTGGACTAGGAAAATTAGCATCCACTGCCAAGGCTTTTAAACAGAAACTTGTTTTTTGGTGTGAGGTAGACAAGGAAGGAAACAGAGGCACCAGTCCATTGTCCCTTCATTCCCTCATTCTTCAGTACAGATGTCGAGTCCTCTGAAAATCCAGGGTTCTTCTCTTCTGTTTCAATCTAGAATGACCTAAAGGCTGTAGGAATGAATCCTGTCAGACTTCGATGTGTCCACTAATAGTACATAACTAACTCTCTTGTCCTTAAAGAAACCAAAGCATTAGCTGTACAAACACAGCTACTATTATAATAACCATTATAATGTGGCTTATATGCTTGACTTTTCCTGCTGCATTGAATACATTTCACTGTTTGAAGCAGGTGCTTGTATCGTGCTGGCTGACCTCACACAAGACAAGGCCAGGGAACATTTATTATCAAGTTTACCTCTCTTAATATAGCACACGGAACACATTTTTACACATTTTGTAATTAGCAGTTATTGATGAATGCAGGGTAAAGTTGGTGTATTTGGAGTATAAGTATGGTACTTATAGTACGTGAATAAACTTGACACTGGTTCTTTTTTCCTTATTTCCTAAGACAAGATAATCCCATCAGTATTTATTTAATACCTCTCCGAATGAGGCCCCAATTGGCACAGATTTACCCAGCTCATATTAAGCACAGATTCTTGTTTATTTCAGTAGTACAGATGCCCTTACATATGAGATAACTGTATCATAGAGCCTGAAACAGCATTTTGTGACAGGAAAGATATTAAGAAGAGTAAGTAGTTAGATTTGTGCTTTGGTGAGAGCTGTGAAGTGTGTAAACCTGGTGATTCACAGACCTGTACCCCTGGGGATAAAAATATATGTTTATAAAAAATAAAAAATTAATAAAAAATAAATAAATTAATTAATTAATTAAAAAGAAAAAGAAGAGTAAGTAGTTAGAAGTCAAGAGGAAAATTTGAACCCAGCCTGTAGAGTTTGAAGTTAAAAAAAAAAAAAAAGAAAAAGAAAAAAGAAAACACTGTTAATAATTTGGACTTGACTTTTTTTCTATCAAAGATAAAGAGAAGTTAAGATCTCTTTCCTAATTTACCCGTGGTCTGGAAGCTAGTGATTGAGAGCCGTAGTTCAAGTTCGGTATACAATTTAATGTTTATTCTCACCAAACATAACAACAGACCTAGACATCAAAGGAAGAAATAACATCATATGTATTTATATTTTCATCATTAGAACAAAAGTAGTATATGCTGAGAGAGGGCTAAGGAATCAAGAAAATAAAGAGTATATTATAACACAATTTTGAATATTGCTAACTACATAGCAAATTGCTTGCCTAGTTTTGCTTCATGTATGATATGATTTATTTCCACTGAGTGTTTGGCAGGAAGAATTAAATGTTTGCATTTTTATTGCACCATTAAATGTCCCTGCCATGAAATATATTGAGAGTAGGACAGCACACTTCATGGAGAAAAGAAATCATATTGCAGTGGATGTATTATCCTTCATCCTCAAATGAGTCATGCAAAGCTGACCACATCTCATGCATTCATTTTTTAAGTTTATGACCAATTCAACTTTCTTGTGGTTTTGTCCACAACAGCCTAGTGATAAAAGACAGCAATCTATGACTGCATGAAAGAACACTCATACTATTTACTGCTAACTTTTTTGGTAGCAGCTACTCTGCATTTGAACCCTGAAATTGGATACTTAACCTACTGATTAAATATTGACCATTTAAGTGCAAAAATAAATGTTTCTCCAAGTGTCTACTTTACTTCAGTATAATTTGATTTCCTTGTAGCTAATTTTGAGAGTAAAAAACATTCCTAATATTGTTTGAGACTGAAAAACAAAACAACATTATGTAATAATTGGCTTATGGTTACTAGTAAATTAAATATTTGCTAATTAAAATTAGTATTAAAAATTATTATGCATGCACAGTATCATATGGATATTTTATTTAAGTAATCTTTTAAAAAAAGTATGTGCTAATATATCTATTTTAAAACTAAAATAAAATTTCACTAAAATACTATTAGCTAGGGGTAGATTTAGCGTAAAGGAAATTCTGTCTGTGGCTCCATCCATTAATCCTTGGTCACTGAAATAGGAAGGAAAGTAGGGAGAGGGGAGCATGGAAGGAAAAGAGAAGGGAACAAAACTCAGTGATCAAGATAGCTCAGCCTATTTATTTTTAATGTTTATTTTTACTTTATTTTATTTTAAAGATTTATTTATTCATTTGGGGAGGGGAGAGCGGAGGAGAGGCAGAGGGAAAGGAAGAGAGAATTTTCAGCAGACCCCATGCTGAGCCCTGAGCACAACACAGGACTCAGTCTTAAGACCCTGAGATCATGACCGGAGCCGAAATGAAGAGTAGGATGCTCAACGGACTGAGCCACCCAGGAGCCCCCTACTTTTATTTTATTTTAAAGTTCATATTTATGCCAAAGCTTTAGACCTCTCAATATTTTTCATGATAAGAGCTAGTTTTGGGTCTTATAATTTGTTCATAATCATTGTAAGTAGGTGAGATTGTGTGTTCTAGAAAATGAAATTATTTAACCATTACATCATTTACATGTGATGGGTATTGAGGAGTATAAATATCCCATTTCAGTGCTCTCATAGCCCTGGCCCCATCCACCATTCTATAATGGAAGGCCTGTCTGTGTTTTGACTGGGGATGGTGACTATCATGATGGTAAAATCATTGCAGGATCTGTGACTTCCTTC
Source organism: Mustela nivalis (assembly GCF_964662115.1). Lineage (NCBI taxonomy): Eukaryota > Metazoa > Chordata > Mammalia > Carnivora > Mustelidae > Mustela > Mustela nivalis. The sequence goes on from NC_139031.1 coordinate 80,857,988, forward strand.
TGATTCTTTCAATAAATTTTGCCTCCTGACGCAAATATATTCTCATTTTTTACCTGAGAGTCAAGAATTCATAATCTTAGTGCAACATGCATTTCCATTTTTTCCTCTTAATTTTTCTTTTGATTGATAAACATCATTTCAGTGGCCTAATGCTTGAAAATAGAACAGGCTATGAATCAGAATAGCAGCTCTACTAGAATAAAAGTGGTTATGGAAATCTCACCCCTCAGGTGACATTCTATACAAAGAGCAGCCAAGTGCCTCAAATTCTGTTGGGATATAATTATCTCATAATAACTATTTTCCCAACAGCACTGAATCACAATCAGGCCATAAAATGTGTTTTTGTGTCTAAGGAAAGAAGATAGAGTAAGCAATTTGGAATATTACAAACAGGCTCAGTTGAGCTGTTTAATTTGCATGGATTATCTTCATCGTATAAACGTCTCTTTGACCAATGAGATTTCTCAGTAGCCTTAGTCCAGAGAGCGTTATAATTTTATATGTACACATTTGCATAAATTGAGATTAAAAAGTTGCTCAAAATATAATAAAAGCAAAAGAACTATTAAAACATTAACTGCTGTAAATAATATATTTTTACAACTTCTGAGATGTTTTACTCTCCTGTATTTAGCATATATGTAACAGATATTTTACCAACAAAGATATGCAAAATCAATCAGACTAGAACAACCCTATAATTATATCTGTATAAATGTTTTAAAGGATTGTATTATAATTAAACTGTGTGGTAGTAACTTTATTATGCTATTTCTAATGTGCAAACAAACTTTATGCAATTGTCATAGACTTGAGTTAAATCAAGTATATTCTGTAATTTCCGCATCTGTTTTAGAAGCCAGCAAAGTTCCAAACATAATTTTAGTCCATGTAACAAACATTTGTTAGGACTTATATTTCACTGAGTTCCTGAGGATATAAAGAAGAATAAGGCTTTTTTTTTTTCCCTTATGGAGCTTGTGGTACAGTGTCAGTGGTACTGACTTGCTTTGCATCGGAAGAAACAGATACTAGCACAGGGGATAGAAAAGCCCAGGGAAGGAGCCCCTAACCTTGCTTGGGAGTTGAGGGATCACTTCTTAAAGAAGATTGACACTTAAGGCTTGAATCTGTATTTTTTTGAAGGATTTATTTGTTTGAGAGAGAGAGAGAGCAGGAGCAGGAGGGACAGAGGGACAGAATCTCAGGCAAACTCCATGCTGAGCACAGAGCCCCACAACCATGAGACCACCATCTGAGCTGAAACCAAGAGTTGGTCGCTTAACCGACTTCACCCCCGAGATGTCCCTAAGAGTTGGATTTGAAGAATGGGCAAGCATTGTCTAAAAATGAACACCATTATTTAAAAAAATAAATGAAGGATTGGAAAAGCTTGAAAGATAACTTGATTTTTTTTTTTAAGATTTTATTTATTTGACAGACCACAAGTAGGCAGAGAGGCAGGCAGAGAAAGAAGGGGATGCAGGTGCCCTGCTAAGCAGAGAACCCGATATGGGGGCTCCATCTCAGGACCCTGAAATCATGACCCAAGCTGAAGGCAGAGGCTTAACCCACTGAGCCACCCAGGTGCCCCTAAAGTGATTTTTTTAAGAGTAGGTCTGTTAAGGTATAATTTATATATAATCAAGTACATTCCTTTTAAGTGATCAGTACTAAGAATTTACAGTGGTGTGTAGTCATTTAACTCCTACTGCAATCAAAATATAGAACATTTCTGGGGTGCCTGCCTCAGTGGCTCAGTTGGTTAAACATCTGCTTTTGGCTTAGGTCATGATCTCCAGGTCCTGGAATCAAGCCCTTCATTGGGCTTCCTTCCTGCTCATTAGGGAGTCTGCTTCTCTCTCTCTCCCCCTCTGCTCCTCTCTACCCCTCATTCTCTCTCTCTCAAATAAACAAATAAAATCCTTAAAAAACAAACAAAAAGACAAAATATAGAACATTACTGTTACCAGGTAAATTTCCCTTTTGCCCCTTTGTAGTCTGTCTCTTACCCTTACCCCAGTCTCTGGTAACCGCTGATCTCTTTCTGTCCCTATAATTTTGCCTTTTCTAGACTATCGTATCAATGGGGTGATATAGTGTCTAGTCTCTTGGATCTGTCCTCTTACACTCAACATAATGCATTTGAGAGTCATCATGTTGTTGCAGGTATCTGTCATTTATTGCCTTTTTGATGCATAGTATTCCACTGCATGGATTTACCCTGCTTGTCAATTCATTTTCGAGTTGATGGCCATTTGGGTTATTTATAGTTTTTAAAAGATTTTGAATAAAGCAGCTATAAACATTTGTGTACAGTCTTTTGTGTGGATATATGTTGTCTTCATTTCTCTTGGATAAATATCTAAGAGTGAGACTCTTGGGTTATATGTGGACTATTTGGATGCAGCTGGCAGAAGTGTGAAACAGCATGAGTTACCCACAGTTTGCCATTACTGTGGCAAAGTAGGAGAAGGAAGAAAAAAAAAGAGTGGGTGAAGATCAGATCGATCCGTACATTTTATTTCATGCTAAGAAACTCAGATTGTATTCCCAAAACAATGGAGAGGTTTTACGCAGTGATGTTGTGGGCTCCTATTTTCATTTTATCTGAGATATTAGGATGAAGCTTGAAGTGGTTAGCAGAGGCATTGGGGTAAAGATGAGGCTCGAGGCAGTGAAAATATTTTACGATTTTATTATTTGTAGTACCTATTCCTGGCCCCTTTCCATTAGAAAATAAAAAATGTGGTGCATACTCAAGACTTCCAATGTCACAATTCCAGGATACTGTGCAGTTGGGAAGACATGTTCACTGATAACACTATCTGGGGAATTAATAGCCAGCACCCTAGGAACTTGGTCTGAGGTAAGTGGATTTCACTAGGGAGAAGAGACTTCACTATGCAGAACCAAGCAGGTGCTTTCTGAAGACTGCCAAGCACTGGCATTTCAGTCCTCCTAACAACCCTATGAGATTGGTGCCATTATAATTTGCATTTGTTAAAATGCGAAAAGCAGAGGTTTTGAAATCAAGCTGTAGCATACCAGAGCTACTACTTGCTACCATGATAATTGTATTGCCACGATAATCTATGATAGATTGCTTAGTCTCTGTGAACTCAAATTCGTGTCTGTAAATTGAGGACTATGGTATCTACCTCATAGGATTATAGGCGGATTGAACAAAACAATATAAAAATGTCCTTAGAGTAGTGCCCGTGGTCAGCAGATGTTTCCTCCCTACAGTTACCCTGTACCTTCCTTTAGATATACACAATGAGATGTTAATTGCTAAGTTGGAAATTAAGCTTGAATAATTAAAAATCAAAGAAAAAAACCAAGCGTTCAAATAAATTCTAAAGATTGTTAATGGACTTACAACAATACTTTAAAAAATCTATTTAAAAACAGCATAAATGAGAACCAGTTTCCTTCATCTGTTTTATTTTTTTTCTTCATCTGTTTTGATGGAAATTAAATGAGATAATTTACATGAAGCATGTGGATCAAAGACATATTCTCCCTCATTTATGGATCTCCTTTCTCCTGGAAAATAATTATAGTAAAATATTTTTTCATTATAATCAGTAGTGGATCTGGAACATTTACTCCAGCAAAATCTTTAGTAAAGACAGATTTGGAATATTTAAAGGACTGCTGTGTATTAGGAAGAATAATCTTGTTTTATGCATTTCCTAACACCAGGGTAGACCATTAAATAGATGTTGAAGGAGACAGTTTTGGGAGAAAGATAAAATGGACCTGTAATCATTAGTTGTCCAGTGAAAGAGACTGGTTTTCATTTTGTAGAATAAAACTGCCTGTCAGGAATGATTTAAAATAAATTATTGCATTGCAAGAAGAGGTTAAACTACATGTCCTAATGAAATCTTCTGTAATATAATCTATCACACTTGGCCTTTCCAACTGTATGACTCAATGATTCTCTACTTTTACTTCTTTAGAGTTTATAAATACTTTAACATCATAATGCTTCATTTGAAAACTGTTCTGACCTTTCAAATATTTATTGCTTTCATGTTGCTAAATTCTGTATTTCAGGTAATGTTGACACTTAGGTCACCAAAATATTTTTGTAGATGACTGAAGGGCTCATTGAATTCCACTTTGTTTTTAGAGATATCATTCCTTCATGCCAGACTATATCTTGTTGTTCAATATGAGGTTATAAAAGGACTGTGTCTTTTCCTATGGATATTAATTTATTTGGTTTACATGTCCTCATGTGAACTGTTTTTGGAACAAGACCGCATGGTTTTTGTGTGTTGCACTTGGTAGCTTTGATTCATTCACAGGGTCATATTTCTTTCTCACAAAGAGTTGGTGAGCCATTTTAAATATAATAGTTGTCCTTGTTCTCATTCTGGTTTTTTTTTTTTTTTTAAGATTTTATTTATCTGACACAGAGAGATCACAAGTGGGTAGAGAGGCAAGCAGAGAGAGAGAGAGAGAGAGGGAGGAGGAAGCAGGCTTCCTGCCTAGCAGAGAGTCTGATGTGGGACTCGATCCCAGGACCCTGAGATCATGACTTGAGCTGAAGGCAGAGGCTTAATCCACTGAGCCACCCAGGCAGCCCTCTCATTCTGTTTTTAATTTTGAACGGGGGGGGGGGGGGGCGATGTACTTGATATAGAATCAGTTATTTCTCACATACTGCCAAGTGGATTTTTTTCTTTGAAGTAATTCTTGATCATTTCATCCCTTGTATTTCCACTGCTAATACTCCAATCCAGACCTTCTTCGTTTCATGCCTAGGCTCTTACCTTAGTCTCACCTACTGTGATCTGTTCTAAAACTGCTACAGAATTAAGCTTCATAAAGTACATATTTATAAAACACCATATATTAAACTTTCAATGGCTCATCATGACTTGTAGAGAAAAAAAATAAAAGCAAAAATTATTTTTAGCCTTGAATTTAAGCCTTATACAATATGATTGTGCCTGCCCAATTTGCTTTTAGTTATGAAATCTCAGTCCTTCTGTGCCAGACTCACCCTAACAACTTATTTCTTTATCTGTCTCCATGATCCAACTGTATAAATGTTATCTGTGCTTCAGAAAGCAATTCAAGTTCCATTCTTTCCACAAAGCTTTCTCTAAGGACACTTATCCATGTTGGTCTGATTTCCTGTGATGTTTATTTTCCATGTCATCAGACAGACAACAAGAAGGCTATGCTTGGAAAAAAAGTAGGGATTGACTATATCCATGCCTCTTAAGATAAAAAAAAAACAGAGACTCTGGATCTTTGAATGCAACACAGTGCTTTTTCCTCGAATTTCCTTCATTATTGATTAATCTTGAATAGGTATGTTGTCTGCTGCCAGTGTAACCTAATGAAGGATGTTTTGTCAACCTGATTTATTTTTCCAAATTATCTTTAGATTTGAATTTGATTTAATACTATCAATATTTTTCTAGATTATTTGTGGTCATATATGCCGTGAATATAGGCACTCAATGCATAATTTCCTAAAATAGTTTCTTATCCACCACTGAAGAATGTCATAAAACTTGCTCTAAGTTAATTTTAGACATCACATTAGTTTCCCCAGTCTGCTAGTACCATGAAAATTGGCATAATGCTGCATCCTCATCACATCCTGCCCCGTGAAGCAAGTGTGCTAGTCCTGAGCGGGGAGCAGAGAGATGACAGTTTACATAACTGCCTACCTGGGAGTTGAAAATAGGGCACCAAGCCTACACATACAGTATTTTTGTTGTCCTTTTTTGACAAAGCTTCCTGGGAAGAGATTCTGTTAGGAGAAAATGAAGGATGACATGACGTATGTGACGTGGTTCAGGATCCATTTAATCCAGCAAATTAATAACTCAGTGTGACAAACAGGAGTAACTCAGTGACTTTCCTCTGAGAGGTAATCTATAGAGTTAACCGTTCAGATGTATATTATTTTTATATTATGTACTCTGTGTTTATGTGTGTGTATTCATTGGTTAGGAGGCTTCCTTATGAAGAATATGTGTTTAAATAATGTAAGCATGAGTTTCAGGACAACTCGTCTCAATGAGTTGTTATCTAAGTTCCACTTAGAGCAAGTATTTAACTTCAGAATAATATGGCATTTTAGTAAACTTACTTTATCTTGAAAGATTTTTAAAATATTTTCTTCATCTCTTGTGTGATGCTTGCTTTGTTCTTTTTCTTTTTTTTCTGTTGTACCTGATTTTCTCATTTCCTTTAAACTTTGCATTGCAGTAAGAGGATGGTAAATTTTTAAAGATGGTAAATTTTTATGTAGAGAACTTTGAAGTCATGATAAAAGCTTTAGGCTGAGTGTCTCTTCATATTTTTTACTTTACCATTATCAGTATGACCTTCCTCATCAACATGATTCATTGTCATCAATTGCCAATTTCACTTCAGAAACTAGAAATGATGTTATGTCATTTAGTTCTTGCCTCACGTTGCCCTTGATGTCAAGTGACAACAATGGCAACAGAAATGGACAGCTGTGCATTATCCACCATAAGCTCTACAACGTCCCTGATTTCTTGCAGTGGACATGCCTCATAGGGGTGCTATATTAAGTGAAATAACATAGCACAGGGCTTGGCAGATGGCAGGTGCTTCATAAATGCCACCGCTCCCTGGGCATTTGTGATGCAATACTTTTTAATAACCGACATTTCTCATAGAAAGTCATGCACAGAATTTATTTTCTAATTTAAAAGTAATAAGTCCACTTCTGTAAGAAGTTATAGAAATTATAAATGATTAAAAAGCAGCCATTTCATGATTTTAGGCATGTACTGTGGCTGTCTGTATTTAATGCTTAGACTGACAAGTAGAATAAGGAGGAAATCACCTTTTTATTTTTTTAAATTTTATTTATTTATTTATTTACATTTTAGAGAGAGTGTGTGTGAGCTGGGGAGGAGTAGATGGAGGAGAGAGAATTCCAAGCAGACTTCATACTGAGCATGGAGCTCAACAAGGGAGTGAATCCCATGATCATGACCTGAGCCAAAATCAAGAGTCCGATGCTCTAATGACTGAGCCACCCAAGTGCCCTGGGGGGAAATCACCTTTGTTCACTTTATGTGCACCCCCACACACAAAAAAACCCCTGCAAGGCAAAGAAAATTTATAAAATTAATTCTGATTTCTTAGAATTTATATTTAACAGGGGCAATCATTAAAAAAACACTGATTTTTTTATTAGAAAGTGATAAGGTAATAGCTAAGAGAACATTTAATGGAGATGATTAAGAAAATCAAAAACTTTCAATTATTATTGATGATTTATAGTGGACCCTTAGCTCCATAATCTTGCTGAGCTAGCAAGTATATCTACCAAGTCTTAATATTTAAGGACTGCATTTCTTTAAAAAGAACTGATATGCTATTAAATCAATTATAAATGTTGCAATCAAGTCTGATATGTATCTTTGTCATCTCCTTAAAATCTAAAACAGTCATTTCACATGAATCTTCCAGGCTGTGAGGAAATTTCTACCTGCAGAGGCACATGGTACCCCTTTTTCTCCCAGGTTCCTCACACCACTCTCCAGGCCTTACCATTCACCAAGGAATTTTCAGCTCCAGGATAACCTCAATTTTTATTCTGCCATTCCCTTCTACCCAGGAAAAATTCAGATCTTTTCAGGTGAGCCTTGTTTCTCAAGTGACTCTTAGAAGAAAAACAGTATCTACAATGAAATAATTCACACAACGATGTGCATGAATGTCTATTAATTCCTTTTTGTGACTGGAATTTTTTAGGCTTTTAATGGGAGGGTGCTTGTTAACACAGATACATTTCAATCTGGTCAAATTTCAAATAGTTTATTAGCATGAAATGACCTCTCCAGTCAGCAGAGTGAAAGTTCTTTTGGGGTCATCTAAGCTTATTTACGCAGCTTTGAGTTTTAGCTCTGGAATCAGTTCTCTTTTATAATTCTTGCTGATCATAGCTTCTCTCCTCATTTGACTTGCCTACCAAGAGGTTCTCTAAAAGCTCCGTCTTTTATTCTATGACAGTTACCATGGGAGCGGCATCAAGGATGCTGTGTTTCTGAATGTGTGTGTGTGTGTGTGTGTGTGTGTGTGTGTGTGTGTTTGAGTAGGGGAGGACAAGAGATGCCACTGTTTATGTGTCTAGGTCATTAGAAACTTGAATGATGGGAAATGAAGAGCTGACTTCACTGTAAAATCTGTTTTAAGTGAAATATTGTCATTTTCTTTCTGCCCTGTTACCAGCTTTCCCCCCTCGTATATAATGTCTTATAGTCATTGACTAAGCCTATCGATGGGTCGTCATCATGGCTCATCAGATGAGCCACGCTCTGCTTGAGTAAGGTGGTGACTTATGAAGGAGATGCACCCACCTCCTCACTTTGCTTGCTGAACACATCATGTGCCACACAGCGGATAGGACAAAAAAATACACAAATGTGAGTTCAAACCAGGTACTATAAGTATGCTGGTTTAGCTTTTGAGTTTAACCTGTGACAAAAGGAGCACCACTAAGCTCTCCTTTCTACCGTCACCATTGGGAAGCCCCAGGCAGGGAGGATGCAGAAGCAGATGAAGGGAGACACGTTCAGTAATACAAGGACTACTAACTGCTTCTTTTTTTTTTTGTAACCCCTTGTGAGTGTTGTGAAAATAAAATAAGATTTTTTTCAAAAGTGTGTTATGGTATTTATTAACCCCAAATCTCTGTTAATCTCATCATCTTGAAAAGCATCCACATTGGCAAATATGAAATTAGGGGCCAAATGATTTTATAGGTAGAAGCCCTGCAACTGAAAATTTCAAGATGTCTACTATCTGAGTAGCAATGCAGATGACAGAATTGAGATTTTCCTATACTGAGCATGAGAAAAATGTAAAATTATCTTGAATTAAGATTTGCCAACGTGAAGGCACTGAAATATAAAACATTCTAAAAACGAGCACTAAAGGCTTCAATCTGTGTCTCATTCATTTGTCATTCTTTTTCCCTGAGGCAGCTTAAAAGGTAAACACATCTTTACTTTTTATAACCAAATTTAAAATTTGCAGTGAAGAAAGAATTCTGACAAAATGCAGAATACAGTCAATCAAGAACATAGGGGCCACTTTGTAACAATTCTTGGTATTAATTGTAAGTGATTTCATTATCTTTTTAAAAAATCCAAATTCTGTGAAGTGAAGGAAAGCAAATGCCAAATATGATGTTTTCAGAAGCTAATGGGATCATTTAAGTGAGTTCTTGGCAGAAAAAGTAGCTGTTCCATTAAATGATTAAATTGTTTTATATTCCTTTTACATTTGTTTCCTGTAAGAAAAAGCCCACCTTTATTTAGTTTTACTTGTGGTCTTTTTTATGAAGCGAAAAATTCCAGTCTATGAGAAAACAACATTACCCATCTATGCTTTTTAACTAGAAGCATTGCTTTTGGCAGACTTAATAATAATAAATATTAAACATGGAGTACCAAGTACTATTCTAAATATTTCACAAATATTAACTCATTTAATACATTCATTTGTTAATAGCATTAGAAATAGTATTTCAAAATAAAATGCTATTAGTGATATTCTTTGTTCTTTTACTTATGTTTCTCCATGAACGTAGACGTCATCTTTTTTTATCAAGAATATCTAAAAAAAAAAAAAAAGCCACTAGAAAAACATCTAAAAAGTACTGTTAGTTATGTAACTATTACATGTTGGATATGCAAGATGGCATAGCATAGGTGATGGCCCTCACACTTTGTGCATATATATGTGCTTTAAATTTGATGTTATGATTGTTAATCTCATCAGTTTATATACACTTACACTTTATATAAAGATGTTATATCAAAATGTCTTTATATTGACAAGCAGCATTCAAGGAAGGGTGTTCAGTGAAAAGAATATTTTGAATCCATATATTTAACGGGATGGTATCTTGCAACACAGAATAATGGAATCCAGATGATTTTTCTACTCATTTATGTTTATTATAATAGAAGGGGAAGAAAAAATATGCAGAGCATTCACTATGTGTGAGACATAGTAGTAAGTAACCATTTTACATATACCACTTTCATTAATGCTCACCACTTTATAGAAAGTGTTTTAATTATTTCCATTTTACAGAGAAAGGAACGGACATTTGGAGTAAATAACCAGTCAATGTTACATAGCTAGAGAGTGTTAGAACTAGTCTCCAAACTGAAGGCATTAGTCCCCAGAGCCTTCAGGCTTATTCTCACAACTATGTAATATACGTGTAGTCACCAAATGTTTGTTGAGTCCCTTCTTTAGCTAAATGCTATACTTGGTGCTAGGAATAAAGCCACCAGTGAGAGATGCTGTTATGGGTCTTTACAGTGTAATGTGTGAAACATTATCATAAGATCATGTATAAAAGTAACATGAAATCTCAGAGGAATGACAGAATATCTCTGGCTCAAGATGTGTATTAAAGCTTCATGGTCAACTTTGGAAACTTCTGCAATATTGTCCCTCCTCCTTCCCCATGCATATTAGTACAGTATTCTTTTTCCCTACATTACTTTCAAATTCTAGTTCTAGTCTCTGCCAAAAGTTATGAACCTTTTCAGACAGAAGACCAAAACAAGAAATTTATTTTCAAATCAGCAGCCTAATATTCATGCATGTTGTTCATAGCAAAGCTGCTGAAAACCATAATTATGCTGTCATGTTCACAGAAGAAAATTTATCAAATTAGGAGAGTGGAGATAACCACCATAATAATAAATAATAATAACTGCCATTTATTGACTGCTTTTCATGTGCCAAGTACTATTCTACCTGCTTTATACCCAAATTTCATTCTCAGTATGCTTTATGTGATAGGCATTATTATCACCATTTTAGAGAGGAAATTGAGAGATAGAGCAATTTGCTCAAGGTAGCATAGCTAGTTAAAATGTCACCTAGTTCAGATCAAGATATAGATGACCTAAGCACACTCCTTTTCTAATGATTAAGGTTTAGGGTCTGGAACCACTCTGGTTAGTTTGCACTCCAGCTCTCCTGCTTCTTTGCTTTGAACCATAGACAAGATATTTAACTTATCTGTGCCTCAATTTCTTCACCAGAAAAATGAGAATGATAATTATAATACTTTTCCCATAAAATAGGTTACAAGGATTAAATGAGCAGTTATATGTAAAGCTCTTAGAACAATGTACCATAGAGCAAATGCTCGGGAAAAGATAGTAATAATTTTTATTATTATTACTATTATTATTATTATTATTATTATTATCTTCCAGAAGAACGAAAGATGGAATAAATATGTGATAGGGACTAAAGCATAGAATTTACAGCATTTTTTTGTCATAATCAGCATATTAACTAAAACTACCACATTCATTGAGGGTGATAGTGTTTTAAGTAATGTTATTCATTTTGCAGATTCCAAATTATTCTAAGAGAGTATTTGAGCTTTCCATTCTTTATTTCATTTTCCTTGAAATCACTGTCATTCTGATTTGAATCCTTTGCTCAGAAATAAAAATTAGTGACCAAAAAAGAGATTTGAACGTGACACTCAAAGTAAAAAAAAATAAACATTTTTTCCTAATATGTTTCCTAGTATCAAATGAAAATTTCAGTATATTGAGAAAAAAAACTGATCATAAACTATCTAATACAATCTGGCCCCACATCATTTTATTTGTTAATTACCAATGGTGTTTGGAAATTAATGATTCAATATGAATATTAGATTGTTTTGTGTGCCTCCCATTGTTTATTTGCTGGTGAGAAGATTTACCAGGATACAAACAAATTAATTACAATACCATTCTATTCAAGCATTTTACTTGACTATAACAGTGGTCTTCTGGGGGAAAAGAACGTGCTTTCAAGGGATCCAGAGATTGGGGTGAATTATTAATATATGTACATATATAAAAACACACACATACTTAGAGACAGAAAGAAATATAACTCTTTAAGAGCCTAATGCAGAAATGTCATGTCCTTGGTTTAGGTGCTATAGCAACCAAGTAAAACTAGTTAAAATGGCAATGAAACTGCCCATCAAAAGATTCATTCATGTCATGCTATGAAAAGAGAAAGCATCGAACCAGAAATGAAATTATTGGAAGAACAATAAAATGGAGTTGGGGGTAACTTAGTGCCATGGATTATTTTATGGATATCTGCCTAGAGAATGTATTTAAAGTGTATTAAACTTCTTTATAAAACATTTACATTTTGCCTTGGGTCTTTAGAGTTGGAACTGCAAGAATAGCTTTAATTGTATGTTTTGCATACAAAAATTGTGATTTTCTTTCAAAATGTGTTTAAATTCCCATGTTCCCTCTTATCATTTTGGTGGACTATATAACTTTAATCACCCTTAATAATTTTCTGTGATGAACCTTGGCAGAGCGAGAAAAATATTTCTGAGGCAAATGAATAAACCATGGAGAATATTGGTATTCTCCAAGGGACAAACTCCAGAAAGGAATGAACATACAGGGGACAGAAGATAGTCTTTCATGACCATTTTGATAAAAAGAGGAAAAGGCTAGGCAGCAGCAGGTGTGTGTGATAGCAAGATAATGAGCAGTAGGTGTACTAATTGGCAGAGTCACACCAGATATGTTCTGGTTCAGAAAATAAAATGCATACATTTTCACAGGTGTATTTATTTTTTAAGCTTGTGAAAAATATGCAAAGGGGCTTCTGGGGTTATATGATGGGGTGAAGTTTTATAATTGAATTGCTTTCTCCCAAATGTAACAAAGTTAGCCAAAAAAAATTTTTTTTGAATAGCAGAAGTACACCGTCACAAATAAAGCAAAGGGAATGGCAATACATTCGATCATAATATATGAATAGTGGGAGTCAGGGAGACAGAGGATCCCAAAAATCATGCAATGTCCACACACTTCTCTTCTCCATCTACCCACTCTATCAACACCACTTCCTCCCTTGTCAAAGCAATACAGGGGTCACAGTCCTTCACCGAGCTTAGGTACAACTTCCTGCCATCTTCAGTTTAAAACCAACTTATATACTGAGGAGGCATACTATGAAGAAACAGAAAAAAACTTTGGAGGGGGCAGAGGAAGGCTCAAAGCCTCTCCTGCATCTTACCAATTCACCAAAGTCAGGAAGAACTACCTGAGTCAGCTTTTGGGTTTTTTCCCCAGCTTAGTGGTAAATGGAAAAAGACAAGTAAAATGTGCATAATCACTGAGAGAAATTATTCACGCAATTAGTAGGGATTTAGTAGAATGGAAGAGAAAATAGAAAAATTAGACAAGCAAGCTCCTTTGCAAGAACAGGTGGTCCTGTGAGAAGGGATGCAAAGAATCCTAGTTGTAGTGTTTTCTCTGCATGAGACGAGTGTCTGTGGCCCAAACCTGAAAGTTGTTGCTTCCCCTTTCCTACTAGAAAAGCTTTGTACTGCCCAGGGTTGATAAGGGGTTTGGGGAAACTAAAACTCTCATACCTTGTTGATGGGAGGGTATGTGGATGCAAACTTTTTGGAAAAGGACTTAGCTACGTTTATCAAAATTTAAAATGCAAATATTTCATGACCAGGTGATTCCACTCTTAAGAATGTCACCTACAGTTGGCAAACTGTTTATGTATCAGAATTTTTGTTGAAGACTATATGACACAGCAAAATACTAAACACAGTTCTAATGATCTTCAAAGAGGGAATGACTCAATTATATGCAAACAATGGAATGCTCTATAGTGACTAAGGTAAATAATCATAAAAAAGAGGGGGATTCCTGGGTTGTTAAGTGGTTGGCTTCGGCTCAGTCATGATTCCAGGGTCCCGGGATCAAGTCCCACATTGGGCTTCCTGTTTGGCGGGAAGCCTGCTTCTCCCTCTCCCACTCCGGAGGCTGCCTGTGTTCCCTCTCTCGCTGTGCTTCTCTCTGTCAAATAAATAAATAAATAAAAATAATAAGAAAGCTTTATACTCTGGTGTGAAAATATCTCCAAGCTATATTACTAAGTGAAAAAAAATGCAGAATATTGTGTGTATTTTGGTAAGTAAAATAAAAGAATATGTCTACGTAAGATTTTTTCCCAGAGTAACTCAAAGGAAACTCTGATTGCTATTGTGAAAAAGTTCAAGGCTTGGGTCTGGGGTAGAAAAACAACTTTTGCCCATTTCATATATTCTGTTCTGTTTGAAAATGTACTGTGCACAAGTACTATGTTTGTTTTTGTGTTTACTACTGCTGATCCAAAATCAACATGCTCAAAAGAGAATCCATATTACTTCTAACCCAGTTCTTTTCCTTGTGTTTCATAATATTGGATAATACCTCCAACCATTCTCATATGAAACCTTAGTCAGAAAACCCAAGTCATTTTTAAAAATTATATACACACACACACATACATAATATATTTTTCAAATATAAAAAAAATACTTCTTAACTGCAGAAATCTTGGAGGGAAAAAAGATATAGGGAAGATAGGAATATATCAATTTTCTCTAAATTTGTCATCCAGAAAAACTGCTGTTAAATGTTTGTGTGTGTCTTAAACATAGAGATAGTAGATGAATGACTGATAGGGGCACCTGGGTGGCTCAGTGGGTTAAGCCTCTGTCTGCAGCTCAGGTCATGACCTGGGATGGAGCCCTGCATTTCATCCAGCTCTCTGCTCAGCAGGGAGCCTGCCCCCCCAACCTGCCTCTCTGCCTAATTGTGATCTCTCTCTCTCTCTCTCTGTCAAATAAATAAATAAATAAAATACTTAAAAAACCAGATAGACAGGCATAGATATATTCATACCACACACACACACACACACACACAAACACACACACACACAACTGTTAACATATCCTGCTTTTTTGCCAACTTAACATGATACCATGAATAAGCCAACACATAATCTTTTATGTATTGTACAATGACTTACCCAGTCTCCCACTGTAAAACATCCAAGTATTTTCCAGGTTTTTCAGTAGCATACACAATGGTGTTGTGAACATCCTTAGGGTTCCTTGTGGCGTTAATGAATGTCTTCTCAACTAAACAGGCTCACTGGAGGTGAGCACAAATGCCGTCCCCAGTGGAACTCATGAAGGATGGATGGTGCTAATTGGAAGTAAATTGTTGAAGAGGCAACGATACACTGTTATTTTGAAATAAGGGATTTTTTTTTTCTCCAGTTTTTATTTAAATTCTAGTTGGTTAACATAGAGTACAATATTAGTTTCGGGGTTAGAATTCAGTAATTCATCACTGACTGACAACACCGGGTATTTATGACAAATGCACTCCTGAATCCCCAGCACCTATTTTACACCTCCCCACCACCCATCCAGCTCACCTCTGGTAACCATCAGTTTGTTCTCTGTAGTTAGAGTCTGTTTCTTGGTTTGCCTCTGGAAAGAGGATATTTAGTGCAAAGTTTTTCTATATAATTTATCAAAGATGGGTGATGCATCCCAAATAGGACCATAGAAAAAGATAGAAAAAAGTAGGATAAAGTAGGGCTTGACATTGAATGGTATGTGGCTATAGTCCAAGTATAACTGTAGCATGTGTGATGCACCTTACGGTGCTGGGACATTTACTGTGCAAAAATATCTACCCCATCTGATGCCTGACATTCACTCATAGGATGACCATTCATTAAGTTATTGGTTTGTTAATACTTAGGTGAGCATGTTTAGCTATTCGTGGTCACTCAGGCCTTCACATAAAAACAGTTCTCTAATTCTACTATGACCAGCTGCATATAGAGAGAGAACATATGTTTAACATTGACTATTAATTTTAATATTAACTATTGAGTATTAATTATAAGCAATTTGTAGTATTTGTAAGTAAATAATTTAATTATTAATCCTAATATGGATAATCTTGTTGCTAATTATATTAATAGTGTTTACACAGTGAATAGATGCATGTGTGTGTGCATGTTTACATCTACTCTCAGCTGATTTCATCACACTCACCTATATCGTTTTTTTTGTCGGCATTCATTTAAGCATTTTATGACATCTAAAC
This sequence comes from Mustela nivalis, assembly GCF_964662115.1. Lineage (NCBI taxonomy): Eukaryota > Metazoa > Chordata > Mammalia > Carnivora > Mustelidae > Mustela > Mustela nivalis. The sequence goes on from NC_139031.1 coordinate 80,873,986, forward strand.
AATTTATGCCAACAGGAAAATTAGACAAAGTCAATGCACTTAACAAAACATGAAGTAAAAATTGAAAGAACTTTGTAAGTTAGATTTATAGGCAAAATGTGAAAACAGACTTACAGGTTCTTATATGGTTCAGGTTTTTTCGTTTGTCTTTGTCCTTCAGTTTGTCATTTATGCCTACAAAACTCGAACAAAGAAAAATGTAAACTGCCTATTCAGTGAATCAGAAGAAAGTAGGGTTTAGCTCAGCAAATCCAGACAGACATCTATTATTCTCTGTGAAGTAGTAGGATCAACTATGAAAATACAAGGATGAATCTGACATTGTTTATGAAGTCAGGAAACTGACAGTAGAGGATATAAATATTAAATAAATAAATAGTTTCAGTGTAATAAAATAATAGTACATACAGTGTTCTTTCTTAGAAATATGTAATACTTGGAGTTATGTTCACAATAATATGAAGAAGGGAGATTAATTTTCTAGGAGAGGAGTGCGGGGTCACTGGGAGAACACAGGCATGAAAAAACTTGAAGAATGGCTAATCCAGGAGTCTACCTGTGGGGTGTTGGGGCATAGAAAACCACACTGAGAGTATAGAGATGTGGGGTACTGTGGTGTTTGTAAAGGTCTATGAGCATTTCAGTGTTGCTAGATTGTAAATGTAAGGTAGAAAGTGGTAAGAATAATAAATGGTATTCTTATTTCCTGGATAAAAGTAACATTATATTTTGATACTTTGTCTCTTGGTTAAGTTTTTACAAATCCTCTAAAAAGGTTTGCAACATATATTATGTTGCAGTAACATTGTACTCGAAAATCTTTATATCTGATTGCTTTTGTTGTATTTAGCAAAGAAAGACGGAAAGAAAGTTAATTTCAGATGTTGGTTGTAGATTCAGGAGATAATTTTGTGTACACATTTTACATTGGTGACAGCTTAAATATTTTTAAAATACCTGTTGATTGGTGGGTTTGTTTCATTTTGTTTGTTTTCTTCCTTTGCTTTATATTAGATTTGAAAAATACATAAGCATGGTACAGCAAAGTATTCTGTACATTTTTTTCGGGAGTGAATGGTTAATTGTTAAGAGTTATCTTTGTTTTGCAATTACTGAAGCCATTGATGCTGCTCTAGTAAAAACAAATGACAAGAAGTTTTTTCTTTGTTACTGTCCATCTCTCTAATGAAGTTATTACAGAACTGACTTATTAGCATTTTGAACACTAGAGAGGAGAAGACATTAAAAGCTGGGGTTAGAGGGTTAGGCAGGGATCAGACAAAGCAGGACTCTGTGGTAAGGAATTTGATTGCTCCTAAGTACTATGGAAAACCACTGGAGAGTTAAAAATGCAACAGAGAAATGATCTACTATATGTTTTGGAAAAAAAAAATTATCTATGACGTGGAACGTTTTTAAGGAAATGCAGCTGAGAAGCAGAACTAACAATGATCTATAGTCAAGGTCTAAGAGAGATGATGGTTACATGGATTAGTGTGTTATCACTGGAAATGTTGAGAAATAGACGAGTTAAATTTGTTGATTTTTATCCATGGAATGGAAGAAAAGAGACCAATTAAGAATCCATTCAAGATTTGGGAAAATTTTATGCATGTGTACTAAAAAACAAAAATTAGGGTGAAAAGTTTGGGGTAAAGATTGTATGGAGATCAAGATTTCAGTATTGTATATGCTATGTTTCAAATATCTATTAGATAGCCAAGTAAAGATGTCAAGTAAATGGCTGGATTTGTGAGTTTACAGCTTGGGGTGGAGATGGGGGACAGGGTAGGGGTGACGATCAGAGCTGGAAATACATGTTGGCAATAATCAGGTTATAGATGATACCTACAAACACGAATCTAGATGAAATCACAAGAGGACATACAAATAGTAAAGATTTTTTAAAGAAACTCAGGAAGACGGATCAGAGTAATGTATGTCATTAATGAGCTCAATTTTATAGAAGAAAATAGATATTATGACCCACTACTGTGGCTTTCCAGTCATTACTTTTCTTTTCCCCAGGTAAATTTTTCCTTGTTCATTTGAAATTTCCCAATGGATTTTTAAATTCATGTTAAATAATTTATGAGCTATCACCTAATATAGCATGTTTCAATAATAGTATTATAGTAAATGGGTCCTAAGTAATATGAAAGTTAATGACCCATATTAACTGATAAACATATTCTAAAATCTAATTAGTTACCCACCTTATGTTGTGAAGATAATAATAGCAAATAAAAATAAAAGCTCAGCGGCACCTTGGTGGCTCAGATGTTAAGTATCTGCCTTCAGCTCAGGACATGATCCCAGGGTCCTGGGATTGAGGCCCATCAGGCTCCCTGCTCAGCAGGAAGCCTCCTTCTCCCTTTCCCCCTGCTTGTGTTCTCTCTTGCTGTGACTCTCTCTATCAAATAAATAAAATCTTGAAAAGAAATCTTTAAAAATATGAAATAAAAACTCCGATGAGACTTTACATAACCAAATTTACACAGATACTTAGTGAAAAGCCAAACATAAATCTCAGGTCTCCCCACTCCCAATCCAGTGAACCTTCTACTACACCCTAACGGCAGTATCAGGTTCTGACCATTTTGACAATCAACCATTTCTAGCCTAAGTAGATGATCAAAATCTCTTTTACAGTAACAAAAAAGCAAACTAGTTTTTAAACACTAGTTTTGCCCACTGAAAGGTAATAATGTATATCATTCCTAGACTTTAATGTTTTATTGTGGCCAGCATTCTCTACTAATTATATGTCTACTTAATAATTTCTCTTACATTCTCTAAAATGTAAGAAAATGTTACTAAGGACTAAAATGTATTTACTGTACTAGTGTTGCTATATCACCAAAAGCAAAGTCACATAATTTTTAAAATTTTATTAATTTTTTATCATGATAAGTATACTCTTTAATCCCCATCACCTATTTTCGGAATCCCCCCCACCCCACCCCTGTTCTGGTTACCATCAGTGTGTTCTCTATAGTTAAGAGTCTATTTTTATTTTTCTCTCTCTCTCTTTTGCTCATTTGTTTTGTTTCTTAAATTTCATGTCTGAGTGACATCATATGGTATTTGTCTTTCTCTGACTGACTTATTTTGCCTAGTATTATATTCTTCAGTTCTATCTCTTTTGCTGCAAATAACAAAATTTCATTCTTTTTTAATGGCTGAATAATATTTCATTATACACACACACACACACACACATACCAACCACATCTTGTTTATCCGTTCATCTATCAATGGACACTTGGACTGCTTCCATAATGTGATTATTGTAAATAGTGCTGCAATAAACATTGGGGTTCGTGTATCCCTTTGAAATCAGTGTTTTTGTATTTTGGGGTTGAATACCCAGTAGTGCGATTGCTGGATCATAGGGTAGTGCTACTTAAAATTTTTGAGGAAACTTCATACTGTTTTCCACAGTGGCTGCACCAATTTGCATCTCTGCCAACAGTGCACTAGGATTCCTTTTTCTCTCTCCATCCTTACCAACACTTGTTGTTTCTTGTATTTTTGATTTTAGCCATTCAGACAGATAAGAGGTGATACCTCTTGTACTTTTGATTTACATTTCCCTGGTGATGAGTGATGTCGAGCATCTTTTCATATGTCTATTGTCCATCTGTATGTCTTCTTTGGGGAAACATCTATTCATGACTTCAGCCCATTTTTAATTAATTGTTTGTTTTTTGGGTGTTGAGTTGTATCAGTTCTTTATGTATCTTGGATACAAACTGTTTATTGGATATGTCATTTGCAAATATCTTCTCCCATTCAGTAGGTTGTCTTTTAGTTTTATTTGTTTACTTTGCTGTGTGGAAACTTCATTCTGTTGTAGTCCCGATAGTTTATTTTCACTTTTGTTTCTCTTGTCTCAGGAGACATATCCAGGAAAATGTTGCTACATGGGGTACCTCGCTGGCTCAGTGGGTAGAGATTCAGTCTTGATCTTGGGGTTGTGAGTTCAAGTTGCCTCATTGAGGGTAGAGTTTACCTAAACAAAAAATGTTGCTATGACCTGATGCCAGAGAAATCACTGCTTGTGCTCCCTTCAAGGATTTTTATAGTTTCTCACATTCAGGCCTTTACTCCATTTTCAGTTTATTTTTGTGTATGGTGGAAGAAAATGGTCCAATTTCATTCTTTTGCATGTAGCTGTCCAGTTTTTCGAACACCACTTGTTGAAGAGTCTGTCTTTCTCATTGAATATTCTTTCCTCTTTTATTAAAGATTAATGACCATATAATTATGGGTTTGTTTCTGGGCTTTCTCTACTGTTCCATTGATATATGTTTGGTTTTTGTGCCAGTACCATACTGTTTTGATTATTACAGGTTTATAGTATAACTTAAAATTTGTGATACCTCTAGCTTTGTTTTCCTATTTTGGTTGTTCTGGCTATTTGGGGTCTTTTGTGATTCCATATGAATTTTAGGATTATTTGTTCTGGTTCTGTGAAAAATGCTATTGGTATTTTGATACAGATTGCATTAAATCCATAGATTGCTTTGGGTAGTATGGATATTTTAGCAACACTGGTTTTTCCAACCCATGAGCATGGAATGTTTTAGCAGTCCAAAAATTCACACGATTTTAAAATCCTGGAGTTGATAAGAATATTTGATGTAAAAGAGAGAATTAGGACTTCATGTAGGGAATTATTTTTAAAAAGTGTGCTATGAATCTTAGATAATAAAAGCATTAACCAAAATAAACACTGAATTCTATATAAATCCAAAAATTTTTAAAAAAAACTTGCACAATTTGAACATGCATGATTTGAACAGTTAAATGTCTGCTAAACATAGTCAAAAAAATTAAAATCTTCTATTCTTACTACACAAGAGAGTACAGTATGGCCCAATTTTCCAGAAACATTTCATAGAATGCTATTATTTAAAAAAGAGAGAGAGAGAGAGATTTTATGGGCAAATACAGTGGAACAATGAGGTAAGCAAACCCACACTTCTCAGAACTTAGAATATGCACTTCTGCATTGTTAATCTTTTAGGGTTAAACATATTAGCCAGCATTTCCCAAATCTGTATGACTACATGTCCCAGCTTTTCCCACTTCTTTTAGAACCACCTTTTGTTTAGGGGACTTCCATGGAGAATGCTACTCCGAAGAAAGGATGAAACTGAAGGACAATAGAGGCAGACACCCTAAGTATAGTTAGAGAGATTTTATTGTCTGTGACCTCGAAAGTCATCACTTCTGTGTTTTTTATATTCACTTAAAATCCTCGTAAACTTCCAAGGTTAGGAAGGGCAAGTGCTATGTTAAAGGAACAAATCAAAACTGGCCCCAGGCAAAATGATGAAGTAAGCAAAGTCTATTTTTGGCTTTTTACCTTAAGTATCATCACATTTTCTTTCTACTGTTGACAACTCACTTAGATTGTCATCCCTCCTGACCACACCAGGATCCTGCTCTAAAACCCCTTCCCAGAGGGTGTTTAAACATGGCCAATTACACCAGCCTTCCACTCTTCTCTCTGACAAAGAGCCAATTTCTGCTAAGGATACACCCCCTCTGGGAGCACTTTGATTGCATTGTCTTTTAGACTGAACACTCCGTCTAGGGCCTTAACAAATGTGTGTACTTGTGGCAGTTTAGGCCTTGTAACACAAAGTAAGGATTTCTACTTTTGGGTAGAGGGCCTCCTGGAAGGGTCTCAAACTTATCTCACTGGTCCCCTTCTATTTTGCCTACTATCAACACATATATGCATATACACACACATATATGCATATATATATGCATAGTTCTACAGAAAAACTAGGGAGTATGGCATAGAAAACTTGCTAAAATGTATTTTGTCACCACAGTAAAAGCAAAACTTTTTTCCTCTTCCATCTTTTCCAGATGCAGGAATGAATCCAAAGTCTTTGCATATCTTGCTTATTTTTTTCATCTCTCCCCGGCTGCACTGCCAAGGACATCTGCTTCTGCCCTGCCACCTATTTGCCCACGGTCTTTTAAAGAGCTTTCTAGACACTATTATATTCAGAGATTTCACTCCTTAAACCATATTAAAACACACCTACATCCTACATTAAATATAATTTTGATGTAAAATGATTTATAAAGGATTTGCCTTTACCTAATTCATTTAATACAGGAATGATTTCTTGAATGATTTCTTAATAAACATGGGCTCTTAGGCGATTTCTAGATTTGAATCCCAGACCAACCTTTACCAGCTCTGTGACTAAGAACAAGGGGTGTAATCTCTCTCTGTGCCTCAGATGCCTCAACAGGAAGCCGAAGATGATGAATGGACGACCAGATAGGGTTAGTGTGAACAGTAGCCAAGCTTATAAAGAGCAAATTCTTTTTTTTTTTTTAAGATTTTATTTACTTATTTGTCAGAGAGAGAGAGGCAGAATGGTAGGCAGAGGCAGAGAGAGAAGCAGGCTCCCTGCTGAGCAGAGAGACCAGTGTGGGGCTCGAACACAGGACCCTGAGATCACTACCTGAGCTGAAGGCAGAGGCTTAACCTACTGAGCTGCCCAGGTGCCCCAAGAGCAAATTCTTGAAGGGTTTGCAATTCTGTAATATTAGTAGAAGATACACAGGTACTCTTTGGACTAGTCTCTCAAGTTTTCTTACGTTTGAAGTTTTTCAAAATAAAAAAATTAGAAAGCCCTCCTTCCCAAGATGCAGCTTCTGTCTTTAATACTATTAGTTGTTATTGGTATCAGCATGTATATCCGGAAAGTCTTGAGAAGTAAAAACATCTAGGCTTTTAAAAATGTTTCACATATAATTAAAATTTACTTAATTTTAACAATTTAATAATTTATTAAATTTTATAATTAATGTCATTTCTCAGGATATTTTCTCAATTAAGCATTTATAAATTTGGGTTTTTTAGTTTCTGTATTTTAGCACAATAAACCTTACTTTTTCCCTTTTAGTTCTTTAATGTTTCCCAGAAAAGTAGGTCTCTGAAATGCTTGGGTTCTGTGCATGAGGAATGAAATGGTTCTGCCTATTTTACGTCTAATTTTTTTTATGCAGTAGGTATCAATGAAGGTAGAGTGAAGTTACTATTTTTAATCTTCTTCCCTATTTCCTTGAGGGCATTATCTTGATGAAGAGCCAGTACTCTGCCACGTTGCCAAGGTGACAAGTGGAGGGGGAGCAACAATGCATACTGTGCAAATAACTCAGAGGTGTAGTGGGGAGACCATCAGAAAAGACAAGAGAGAGAACCTTATGTAAATGGCAGCACCTATGTGACATTCAGGGCCCTCATTCTGAAATTCCAATCCTGGCTGCAGAATTAACCTTATATAAGGTCAGGACAGCTGGATGAGTGCCAAGATAACCACTTAGAAAGAAGCAGAGTTCACTGAATTGACTTAGGGAACTTGTATTACTAAGTGGAACTAGGCTCCGTGCAAGCATTGATTATGATTTTCCTACAAGCAGCATGTGTGAGGTTCTGTATTTGGTGGTGATTGAGTGATTAAATATCTCTGTCTTTTTATGAGAAATTACTTTGGCCTATTTTCTTAAGCTTACTGTCTTTACGGTCTCATTTCACTGATTTCTTATTTCAGGCGCAGTCAGATCTGACATTAATACCAAACTTACTTAATTGGTGAGTCAGTCAAAAATCACTTTCCTGGCAAGAGGTAAAATGAAGTCCAAGGAGACAGCTGGTGTAGAGGGAGATAAGTACCTGCTGTAGCAGGAAGTGAAGGGAAAGTCTCTGGGAGGAAGAGGGAAATAAATCTACCATATGTGATAGGGCTTTTACAGTAAAAAACAAACTTCTGAAGGAACATATCATTATCTGATAGAATGCTAAGAGAATATTAAGGATTGGGTTAGAGTAAACAATGCAAATGAAAACAAAATGGGCAACAACTTTGTGAGAAAAGAACTATAATAACATACTACTTGGCTTTATACTTAACAATAGTCACAATAATCTGAATATTAATTATTAAGTAAAAAATGATGATTCTATTATACCAAGAAGATAGGAGAAAGAAAATAAGCATGATCACCAAGTAAATAAGATGATATTAAGAAGATAAATTTGCATAAAAGGAAATCATTGTGGCCTAAAAATAAATAGTGGGGTTAGATTATTGAAAAACATGAAGTAAAAACTATGGGTTAAAAAATTTTAAAATAAATGGAACCTCTTCTCCA